>NW_009213127.1:30105-45861 GCF_000690835.1 Fulmarus glacialis | reverse complement strand
TAATGATTCTATGATTCTATGATTTAATATATCCTCCTCCTTTTCATATGGTATGTTGCTATAGAACTGTCAATGTTACTATACACTTTTGGTCACATGCTATCTACTAGAAAAAAAATTAATCCAAAGCGTGATAAATAAAATCACTTGATCAATCTGCACTATCTATCCAAAGTGGAAAAATGCAATAATTAATATTTTCAGAATTTTTTTTTAAGTAATTGCATCAGTTCACTTAAGGATAGTGATAGAGAAGGTTATGAGTATTTCTTGACCACATCAGCTATATTCTTCCATTATACTAGCTGAACCAAATAAATAAGCACACTGACCATGCTTATTTCAGTCAACAAACTTAAAAGGCTAGTGGGCATGATTACCAATCAAATTAGGGTAGCAGCTATGATTGCATTTAAATGACTTTTTACAGTGAAGATATTAATGTTCCCTGTATTATTTATGATCAGCTATTAGAGACTATTTCCTTGTAATAGTGGAATGACCAACAAGCAATCAGAAATTCAGAATATTTGAATAGCTAATTAGAGACAGGGTTTGGTAAACAGAAAGAGCATCGTTATTACAACCATTGAAAACCTTTGGAAAAAGCTACAAATATTTTTGGAAAAAAAAAATCCAGAATTATTTTCCAGTTTATGACCTTTAAAAACCTCTTCTGCAAGAGCACACAGTCATAAATGTTGGTATTCTAGAAATCAGGAGGGCATTATACAGTATATTTTCTTTATCATTGGAAAATAAAATATAGCCACACTCAAAGCCATATTCTGATCTATCAGGGAAAAAATCAGCCAACATTAACTGAATTTCTCTTCCTTTTCTCTTATTCCATCCCCCAATTGTTCTTCAGCTGCAACCTCTTCTACCCCAATCCCTCTCAAGATGAATACACATATACCACTGGTAAATTTTTGCTGTGTGGTAATTCACATTTTACTGACAAACTAACACTATTTTTTCTGCCATGTTGAAGTCAAAGACTGTCTCGTACTTCAGCTTTTTCCATTTGTTATTCCTAATAGTTTTTGCAAGTCAAAGAGAGTGGCATACTGCCTTCTGTACTTGATCTCTTTGAGATTCAGCTGTCCTAGTTTTAAGTAAGGCTGTGAGCAGGCTTTAGTTTTAGACATACTTTGAAAATTTGTGCCCAGATCATTGCAAGAATTATTAGTTAATTCCTGTTCAAAAAGGTCTTCATAAATTCTGTATCGGACACCCCAGAAGCTTCTGTAGCTTGATGTTGATTGAGACCACGAATGTTTAAGCATAGAATTTGTAGTGATGTTACTAGGTTTAATCAAGCTTTGACTAGTAATTATACCAGTTACTATGCCATAAGTTTTAGTTTAAATAAGTTTTGTCACCTTTGATTGTTAGGAAATCATGAGTCAGGCTGCTAAGCCTTGAAGATTAAAAAAAAAAAAATTAGTTATTTTTATTTACCTTACCTTACTTCTGAACCATTAGGAAGCTATCACATTTTCAAGTTTTTATTCCCTTACTATGGAAAATTAATTCTTTTTCCTAAATGCAAACTAAAATTTTTTATTATTATAGAGAACTAAGTACTACAGCTGTAAGAACGTTCACTACAAAGGCCAGGAATAATAATAATAAAAAAATAATCAGTAGAGTTAGTGCTCCAATTTCAAAGGACATTTGTATTAATTTAAAAGCTGAAAACATCTCTCCTCTAGCTGCAATTACGGATACTTTCTTTTATGTTTATCTATAGTTTTCCTTCATTTGTTTTACTTTTCCAGCACAGGGCACAGTAAGAATGGCATATAGTTGGGAAAGACATGATAGACTAAAGCAGGAGTGATGGCATTTCCACATCTGATATAAATTTTTTTGGCTGGACAAGATTCATTTTCACTTTTTAGGAACTGATTTTACTAGGTTTTACAGTTTACACACACTGATAATTCCCTTAGACCTTGGTAGACTTTCTCTGCCTAGAGAATAAAAGCAATAGTGAAGAGAAAATATGTATGTAGAAAACAGAATAAAAGCATAAGTAATAATGGAATAATACTCTGTTGTAAAAGGAAGGAAAGAAAGATAAGTTGCCAGGGCTTCACAATCTGTTTGACTGTTCTGTTTAAAACAGGTGAGAAATGATTGATTCATGGTCTAATTCTTCAGCTGCGTCATTTATGGTTATACAACACAATTATAAATAACTCAAGGAAAATTATGTCAAAAGCTGGAGTTTAAATACCAGGTCATGAGATTTAGAGAAAAGATATCTAAATCTGTGATTAGATGTTAGGTAACATGGGATCTGTGATTTGCTGAAGAGGGCAATCAGTGTTTATCCAAATGGTACATCACAGAAGGTACAGAATGTTAGGACAACTGAGAATCTTTTATGGTGTTCCATTACAATAGACTAACTTATTCCAGCTGAATACGAAAGAAAATAAAATAGTTACATTGTGAATATTAAAAATATGTGAATGGTACTACTTCAAATATGAGATACAACTTGAAGCTTGAAAAGCTGATGTAATGCAAAAGGGAGCTATGAGATCAATAAAAAAAATTATTGAGATTATTAGATTAAGTATTTCTTCTTAACAGTCAGTGAGTACTACTTTTCTTAATAGGACTTTACAAGAATTGTTGAAAACAAGATTGTAAAAGTAAAAAAAAAACACACATGATGCTAGGTAAATTAAAATAGGTATACAAGACTCAACATTCATTAAGGAAATTTCTATCTATGTATTACTTTAGATCATCCAAGCTTTCATGGAATTAGCTGAAATAACTCTTCCATATCACAACTTCTTGAGTTTCCAACATCAGGCTTCAAATTACCTGTAGTAAAATTGTAGTTTCTATTATAGAGCACTGTCATACTTGGGAATTCACTACTGAATGGAAAATATTTTAAGCCATTTAACTATTTGCCTCAAGGATAGACATTTTATTTTCACTAAGAGAGAATCTGAGGCTACTACAGCTGCATCTGCACGATAGTCCACTTCTGCTTCTAGCACGCCTCTGCAAGTAATGGCCCAAGAACTTGGATGCTCACACCCTTTACTATTTCATGCCCTCTTTGGTGTGGGGTCCAGCCAACTGCACTGTGGCACTTTCTTTAAGTGTCTTCATGAAGGAGACGCATCAGTCTTCGACAATGTCTGGAAGCATAATATAGTGTATTGTTCCCCTTAAACAAATGTTAGGTTACACATAGAAAATATCATGAAACAAAATAGAAGTTCAATAGAGGAAGACTTAATTTGGGAATTGGATACTAGACTTAAGGAACATATACACAGTCAGAGCAATCTGATCAAGGCCACTGTGAGAACCTGAATTCCCAGCATATCTATATTATAGATATGACTTTTCTGTAATAGCCATTCAGCATAAAAAAACTTCACAGAAAAGTTACTCATGCTAAGATTGCCGCTGCAAGGCTCTCATGCTGATACCCCCACTTTACAATAAAAATAAACAGCATAGTCAAGACAGTCTCTACCAAGGCCATCCTGATCTTTCAGTCCTGAGAATTCCTGGGGTTCCAAATAACTGACAGATTGCCATGCTCTTTCAAGCCTTGATGTCTGCCAAAAAGGTAACATGAGCACTACTCGGCCATACCTGTTTCTATAGGCAAAAATGAAAAGTTTAAGTACCTGAGCAACCTATGACAAATTTTGAAAGATACTTAAGTACCTAAATCTAGATTTTAAAGGATTTGAATTTTAAATGTTTTGAAAATGTGAATAAATTGTCAAGCTGTCATATGGATATGCAATCCACTCAATTTTCTTGAGAATGGCTCCAAAGTGCTTAAGTGCATCTGTAATTCTAGAAGGCAAAATGCATTTGAAAGTACAGGGACAAAGCAAGTTCTATAGAAAACCAACTTGGACATCAGAAGCATTAAAGCCGTTTAGCTTCTGAGCCATAGAGTTTCAGGAAATCTAACAGAAAAGTATCAGCATTAGCTAATTTAATTTCAACTGAGCTGTACTACTTGCCAGGTTCTGAGCTGATTTTGAATACACATGCTTAAGTTTTCTGAAACTTCACTAAAAATCGAACTTAAACACATGTGGTCATATTTTAGAGTTACAAAAATCAAGTCAGACAGTTAAACTCATATATTTTCATTGAAGACAACAAAGCTGTTCTGTTTCATCTGTGCTAAGAACTTGATCATTAAGATTATTTTGTTATGGCCATATAAACACATTTTGCTACATACCTTGTCTTCTGTCAGTTTATTTTTACTTAATAAGTAACACACCTTTGTTTGCTACCAGCTATTCCTTGCACTGTAAACCCTGGTAATCACACAAAAGGGAATATATTCTGAAAAATAAACGCTCCCTCCCCCCAAAAAGACCCTGCCACACACACACAAAAAACAGGTAGTGAATATATTGGTATTTTCCCAACATTCTTCCATTGCCATATTATATAACTTAAAACTGAGGTAATTATTTCCTAGGACTCAAGCTAAGCAATTGTATTTATCTCTGCTTACCCTATATAAGGAAATTATCAAGCGCATAGGGCTTGTAGCTGTAAGTTACAGACCTTGATAATATCTAACTACTGATTTTGTGGAAAAACACATTAACTGTGTTTTGTTACAAAAATGCTCCTTTCCTGATATTTGATTGTGATTTTAAAAACTATAATCCAAAACTACGTGTGGAACATCTGAGGTTAGAATGAATGTGAATGTTTCAAAAACAGACTGCAGACTTTGTTTCCTTGAGGATGGGCTTATGTTATCATTTATGTCTTCTAATAGTGTCGGTACCTTTATTTGAAAGACTGCTGTTTTTTCCAAAGTACCTCCAGTTGCTGTGCATATTTTTATGAATGTCTTTTATTAGTTCTTAAATTCCGTTTCCACTGTGGGTCTGCTTTTGGGACTTTGTTCGTTATCTAATTTGCCACAGATTCTGACCCCCAGGTTACTGGCAGGAAACCGATTGCCCTTTCTGTCTTTTAATTGCATGGTTAGAACTGAAGGAATAAGAAGTCATCATGAAATGAAATTACACAAAGGTCAACTGTAATGATGGTTTTTATCTTCCCATGGTATTTGTTCCAAGTTAACTTTGATTAAACCAGATGCTAAGAAGGTGATCTGAAGACACTAATAGACTTTGCCAGTGTTTACAGGCACAGATAATTTCATATTGTCCATGTTCTTGATACTATGGACTTTAGCGATGTTGAGAGTAGTAGTGGATATCCAAAATGCTACTGAATTTGTTGTTGTTGTTTTCATTTTCAATCATTCATTTAAGGAGAGAACTTCTAATAAAAGTTATCACAGACTAATCATTTTTCTATTATTGGAAAAAAACCTGAGTAAACCACTCCAGAAGCAAAATCAATATCCCATAATACCCACAATGAACATATCTAGTTTGTTATAGCAAGCAGTTAACAAAAAAAGAGGAAAAGTTATTTGTTAAAAGTTAATCTTAAAAGAAATGCAAGTACTTCAGAGGAAACTGAAAAGGCTTACGTATGTAAGATTTGTAAAGAGAAAATGGGAATTATGCTTAATGAATATTACTTGCTATAAAGTATCCAACAAGTTCTAATTTAACGGCATTTAAAGTTGTCATCAATGTTAATTGGTCAGTTTGGCAACCGAAAAAATACCTAAAACTACTTTCCACCCCTTTCTTCTTAGAATGTGAATGTTCTTTACAAAAAAGCACTTGCTGTAATAAGCACAAGGTATATGATAAAGATGACTTGTTGGAATCAACTGAAATCTGTTGATTCCAATCTGTTCTGTAATGCATGCCTGTAACATACTTATGGACAGAGAAATGCTACAAGAAGGAAAGCTTAAATACGTTCATACTACAGATAATAGACTTACTCTTGCTATATTATGTTTATAAAGCTGTTTATAAACCTTGGCAGCTGGACTAAAAGATAACGAATGAAATTCAATAGTGCAAAATGAAGTCACTTACTAACAACAAAATTAATAACCACAACTGTTAAAAAAAACATGTTGTGACAAAAGCTTCAGCAATAATCCAGGAACTTTGGAATCTGAAAGAACAAAGGAGAAAGATGTCTTTGAGTGACCGGCTCATCATGTGAAGATTATAACCATTAATGAGATGCACCTTTAAAAAAGGCAAATATAATCAAGATAGTGAAGTGCTAAGGGCTTCAGACCAGATAAGAATGATCCTTTATATGAAATAGTTAAAATTTTTTTCTTCAGCTAGTTGTTGAAGAAACTAGAATAAACTAAAAAGATAACTTTTAGACTGGAGAATCTTACAAAGGAGGAAGCTGACTTGTTTTGCTTACCAGAATAAGTAGTACTACTACCAAAAGTAGTATTGATCAGTAGCTTTTATTTTGAACATGGACTGCAAAGTTAACATTTGTCTATATACACTTTAAAATGACCCTGTGTGATTATCAGGAAAGAGGTTAAGTCACAAAATGCAAGCTTCAAAAATAGTGGAATTAAATGTCAGAATCTGGTAAGTTTTCACAACAACTGTCATTTTAGTACAGTGAAGAATTTACCCTTCTATTCCTTTTACAGTATTGAGGCTAGTGATTCTGCAGAGCCTTTATTTTCTGACAGGAAATAGCATTTCTAATGCTATTTCTGCATTCTGCTGCTACCTTACATGTAAAATTTGGCATAGATTCACTTTAAAAGATCCAGTCAATAGTGACAAATCTTGCTAGTAACTTGCTTTATCTAAACTGGGTTTGTTTCCTACCTGAGCTAATGGATCTGGGCACACATGTGACTGTCAATTTTTAAGAGATGTTCATTTCAGTGGAAGATTTTTAAAAAATCAATAGTCTGTTCCACCCCTGGTATATCCTCTTACAACTTTTTATAACATGAAAAGCATTTTTTTTTACATGTCTGAAGTTATTCACACATAGAAGTTCTTGGCCTTCCACACAAAATCAAAATAATGCTGAAAGTAATATTATACTGAAGAATGTGAAAGGCAGATGAGCTTAGAATAAGACAAAAGTAACAAACGATGGGGAAAATGGTATTTGACAAGAATATCAAGGATTAAATTGGGGAGGGATAAAATGCATTTTTCTGAATCTGACAAGCAGCATGGTTTCTTTACTTGTTTGTTTTGATCTTCCCTCTTCCTGATTTGCCAAGTTTCATGGACCTTCTCTGAAAGAAGTAATTTACACCATTAGGCTTACTCATAAGATTTTCTGATTGCCTAATTTTCAGAGTTACAAATAACCACCTCTGGCTGACTGGCAATATCATTCTGGATTCTAGCCTGTTAAAACTAATTGCTTCAGGCAAGTCACACTCTTCAATATAAGCATTAGAGCCAGGAAGCATCATGAAACTTTTTAAAAATTTCTTCTTTGTTCTTCTGTAACTAGGTCAGGTTTTCTCTTGCTCTGTATTGCACATTAAATCAACTCAAATCCAGCCTGCACACATAAAGGATCATAAGATGCAAGGCTGTCTCTACAAAGCATTCCTGATTCTCCCTCATGGACCCCTAAAATTCTGAATTCAAGTCAAATAGCCATACAGACACACTCTAAGTGTTCTATATATCCTACAGTTTCATCCCAGAATGTGATGTGTATTGGATTTTGTCAAGCAGACCTCAAAATACTCATTACTTCTTTCTGGGATACCTGAAAGGGAAACATAGAAAACCAGGAAGACATCCATCTCCAAACCTGAAGATACCACCAGATAAAGCAGCAAGCAAAAGCATTTGATTCATGGACATGGACACCATCCAGGAAGAACCACCAGCCAGGATCAGGGACCATCAGCCCCACAAAAGCAAGACAAGAAAAGCCCTGCATGAGAAAGCCAGCACTGCTTTTTAAATAATGTTAAAACAGGAGGATTTACTTCCTAAACCTCAGAGGCAATCAGCTTATCTTTGCAAAGAAAAGATTTGTCTTTATAACGTTTTTGGTTCTATAAGCTCTCCTAATGGAAATCAATTTATTTAAAAAAAAAAATCCAGGTTCAGTAACCTCTCAAAACAGCAAAACCCAAATCTTGACAGCAGACTAGAAACAAGTTCATTCTTCTTCTACCAGTGATTCACAGATACACTACATAAAACAACAGAGCAAATAAAGAGACAGGAGGCTGGTCAATATTTGTCATGCATAAATGACATTAAGGTACAAATGTTTATTATCACCTTTTGTGACCTAGGTATTCCTTTTCCAATTCAAGTGAAAATTCCAGTCTGAAATAGACCTGGAATCCTCAAATCAATGAATTCTAATAACAATCTGTTAATAATTACTCAATAAACTGTCTTCCAATTTAAAGTTTAGTACTTGGTATAGAATAGACTCCTCTAACACTATGAAGGAGCTCAAAACAAGAGAATGAAGCAGAGCAAGACCTCACTTGATAGGGGATTAATTAATATTTTAAAATTATTCCACTTGCACTTCATTGCGGATAATTCTAATAGTGTGCATATTATGTTTTGCAGAAGGCTAACAGCAGGATATGTGTAGGCAGCCATTAGCATTTTTAAGATTCTCCCCTCCCCGTCAGGCTAGCAAAATAATTTTATTTTAGTTAAACAAAGAAGCTTTATGTTTCAATCCACGTTAAACTATTGATATAACGGTCATCCTTATCTTCTTCACCCTCCAACCCCTACCATCTTTTTTTCCAAAACTCAACAGTTTTTAAAAAAAAAAAAAAAGAAAAAAGAAAAGAAAAAGAAAGAAAAATGGTTTTAACACTAAAAATGGTCCCTGCCGACTACTGTTACCAGCCACACTGAACATTTGATCTCAGTGTAAATAACAGATGATAGGTAGTTCTGCCCTTGAAACGCAGATCAAATAATGTTGTAAACGCATGCAGTATTCTTTCTTTTCAAGCATGCCAGGGAACTCAGCAGAGATCTTTAAAGGCACACTCTTTGTTACTATGAATTCAGCAGTCTCTCTAGATGTTTAAAATATATTTTTCCATTTTCTTCCAGCAAGAGATGCAGATGTCAGGTAAGTAGCAGTACATGATACTAACCATAACTTTGTGCGTAGGCAATTAAGTGGCAGCAGGCTTCTAACCGAACTAGTAATGATACTCTTTTGGACATAAAAGGAAGGCAAACTATTTACATCTTACATTAAGCTTGCCAAGTTTTGTTCTGAATGGCTTTTCACTGCTTTTTCTGTGTCTCCCCCCAATTTTTTTGTGTGTGCTGTAGAATCCTTTTGAACATGTAGGGCATTGCATTCCCACATAATGGAAGTAGACCTCAAAAAATGATTTGGATAAAAAGTGTATAAAGAAAGACTGCCGAAGCCAACCACATCCTACTTGTTGGGACCATGCAAAAGTGTTATGAATTGGATATGAATTGGATTTTTCTGACATAAAGTTAGGATAATAGTATTTGCAAATGCACCATATCTTATTTATTCATACTTTACATGTAGGGCTTTCTCTATACAAGCATGGTTCTCGCATGACAGCTGTTCCAAGTTAACCATTTGCGGCACAAAAGACAACTGCAGATCCACTGTGCTGCAACAGGGATTGGACTATAGTGCAATGATTTTTAAGCTGTTACAAGTGTTGTTTTTTTTCTCAGGGTCTATAAGCAACTCCAAGGGTTGTTTTTTTTAAAACAAACCAAAAAACCTCCTACTGAAAAACAGTTTTGGTCTTCTTTATGCTACAGTAAAATGCTACCAAACCTACTGTATTTAACTTTCAGCAGTTCAACATAGAACAGCAGGGATCCTCTGAAGGTTATTTTCTGACCTGATAGAAATAATTGTCTTCAATTACTCAACATATAACTGAATTCAGCAAGGCACTGTATGGTCTCAATGAATGCACATTCAAAGCAACTGCAGGGCTGTTTAAAAAAAAAAAAAAAAAAAGGAAAAAGTACTGATGTTTATTTGTTTTTCCACATTAAAAGTAGCATTTGAAAGCTGATTCAAAGCCTTTACAATTCAGTGAAACAGTTCCTTTTGAGTTCAGTGGACCTCAGATGGGGACCCCTCTGGGGAAAGAAATGGAAGGTAGGTAAGGTTTACGAAGGATAAAAATGATTAAAATGAAGTCTTCAAGAGGAAATTAAGACAAAAAGAATTGAGTACATTACATCTATTTTGGCACTGGTTCATATGAACTACAGTAAACTGTACTGTCAGAAATGAAATTAATAATGGTAAGAGATTTCAAAATATAATGGTTTAAAAGAACCTAGTTAAGAACTATCATTAAGGCACCTCCTGTGATGAACACCTGCTAGAGACACTGCACAGTGCAATTCTGAAAACTTAAGTTTGGAAACATTGTTTTTGTGCTAATTAACAAACTTTGGTCTGGGATAGCAGGTGTGAAATTGCTACCATTTGAGATTTTCGGCTGTGTTTTCTTAAACAAATAACGTATAACTTTACAGAGAATGAAAATGAAGTCAGTTTATGAAGCACCAGTCTCTCCAGCGATGCTGAGAGAAGAGATATAGGAAGGCCACGTAAACATGGAGATTAGTTTTATTTCGCCATTTTCTTTTTGTTGCATATTTTGTAAGTATATTCGTATCAAAAGGTGAGACTAAGTAGACATATGTAGCAACGCCAAAACTATTAGCTGTGAAGTACTGCCCTAATCTTTGATTCACTTCTTGAGCACATGAACTTTTGTAAGACTGAACAAAACCTGCATATTTAGATTCCAAGGCTTTTAATTTCTTGAGGGTATAATTAATAGTCAAGCACAAAATATACCAAGTTTAAAGGAAGTGTGCTGCAGGAAGCAAGTATTGCTGGAGAAAGAGGAGACAGAGTGTGTGTATATCAGTTACAGCCTGTGTCCTTTCGCAGCCAAAAGGCAAATGAAAGCCTATCTTAACAGTAAAGAATTAAGATATTTTTCTTCTAATAGTTGGGTTTTTTTAGATTTCACAAGGGTTTAGATTTCCTTTCAAAAGGAGAAAAGACTAGGTGAGTTTATTTTACATTAAAGGCACTGAAACATATGACCAAGTATAATAGAAATGTTTTTCCTTCTTGCATTATAATGCCTGTCTTCTCAGCAGACGTGAATACAGATAACTTGAACTAGACAGATACTGCATGAGTTCTCAGTACCACCTACAAAATCAACACTAAAAACTTTCAATTGCCTGTTTTCTCATAAGAATCCACTTCACAATTGAGCAGATGAGGAACAAGGGGATTAGGGTTGAATTTCTGCCCTGAGCCACAAGGCTCTTTTGTGATGCTGAGTTGGTCACTTAAGCTTATGTATTCAAAATTACCTAAGGGATGACAAATTAAATTAAATGCTGCAATTGCCTCTAGAAAGTTTCTTCCACCTTTCTAGATCACAATGATGACTGTGTAAGTTCTCTAGCATTTCTGAGCTTTCTGTATACTACAGCAAAGTTTTGGAGACTCTGTAAAAACAAACCTCTCAAGGAGCATCAGAAGCAGGGCAGCTCCTGAAGGAGGACGAGGAGGAGCCAAGGGACAGGCTGTGCCCTCACCAACTGGCACCATCCCACAGAGCCTGAGCATGGCAGGCAGTCCCAGACACAGTGAGGGGATGGACCAGGGCTGTCCAGGGAGCCCAGCCAGAAGCAGCAAGAGGCAGGGCTAGAGACAAGGCTACAATGTAGGTCTGTGATCCATACAGGAGACAGAGACAGACACACCTGTGACGCAGACCAGGGAGGGACCAGGGCCCCAGACCTGAGCTCAAGTGGATACCCTAGATGAAGGGCAGGGTATCCTTCCCTACGGAAGAGGGGAGGCAGGTGAGGCTGGTCAGGGCATTTAAGGCCTACTGCTGCCCTCAGGTATGACAATACCATTTAAAAGTCCAGGTGAATGTGTTTCAGAAGTGAAATGAGTTAAATAGTTCCAATCTAGTCCAATTTGCTCTTTATCAACATAAAAGAAAGCTGTCCCAATTGTCAGGCTGCCCAGGAGAGAGCCAGTAATGAGATGACAAGAGCGTGGCTGGACTGAAGTGAGCTCTGTTGGCAGAGCTGTATGGAAAAGCTTGTAAAGCACCTGCTCCCATAATGCTTGGCTCTAGCTGCCAGATCCAGCTTTCACAACACAATAGTTTTTCTCCTGAAAGGAATAAAACAATCACATAAAATACATCCAAGGTAGTGTGTTTGTTTTAAATATTTAAAGCAGCAGAAGAAATCCATAGAAAAATCAAGAAAATGAAACACAGTTAACAAGATACTATTATGACCATAACAGAAAAGTAACAGAAAAATATAATCACTAGACCTAAATTCCCCTGGTACAGTCTACCATGTAGCAGCTTAGCAAATTGTGGAGAAGACTTAACAAAGAATTCTTTGAATTAATGGCATTTCATACCCTCTCTGAATCCATGGGCAGTACATTCTGCTCCACAAAAACATGGTCAAAAAATATTAACTGACTTAAAAAATAAAACAAAGGTCTGGACCTGTATGGGTGACTTCAATTCAATTTTCATTACCTGCTTAAAATCTTGACTCTTTGTCTATGAGCTTCTGATTTACCTCACCACCTGTCTCCTTTACTCTAGTCACTATTAGTCCTCAGACCAGCTGCATGGATTTTTTTTTCCCTATCTCCTCAGCCACTTAATTTACATTCTGTTTTTCTTCATTATCTTCATATGTTCAATTTTCAGTTTTTTTCAACATTCCCCTACCCTCTCAGGATCCTAATACAAACCATCAACACCTAAATATTCCAATTAGTCTCTCTCTTTTCATGTTAAGAAATTGCAAATGGGAGGGATTAAAAGGTGCCTTATATAGCAAAAAGCAAAAGTAAATACGTATTTAGGTGTGAATCTGACTATATTGAAGTGGCAACTTTGCTGTGTGGATATGTTCAAAAGGTTCGCTGGATTTTAAGAAATAACTTCCATCTGAATGCATAGAAGAGCATTTTGATAAGACTGTGCTGCCAGAGGATTTGTTACTTTGGAAATACTTAGGTATGGTAGGTTTAGTACATGTAAATAAGGATGAAGATATGTCAATGCATACATGCCACCTTTATTGCCACATGCTAATCCAACAAGATGTTGAGTAAGCCATGCTTATATCTGTATTACCTGCTACTTTCTTAAGCCTCTGTGAACACATTGTAGAGAAAAAATATATGGAAAACACATTATGTCTCTCCAATTCTAGCTTTATCAGTATTCGATATGGAACTTGGGCAGCCAAAGTATTATGGTTTATGAAAAAATGCAATTATTTTTTAATGTGAAAGGCAGAAGCAAATGGAATTGTAAAGCCCTTTTTGCTGCAATAATAGCTCTCATTATTTGTCCCCATTAAAATTTATCACTGACAAACTTAAGAGCAGTTTTTATAAGCTATTCAATATTATACTATCTGTCCGCTCCGATACTCACAATGAATTGTCACTAGCTCAGCTTTTGGGTACACAACAGAGAAGATATGCTTAGCAGAGTGATGTTACCATTAATTACTGTAATTAATGCAAATTATGCAAAACCAGTAAAACTCAACTACCAAAGAAATAATAACCTTCGAACTGAAAATGCAACAGTAAATGCAGAAGTTCAACTCGTAATGGCTTAGTTGTGGCAGAAAGAATGCTGAGCAGAGTGTTTAGATTTTGGTTCTACATGCTAAGGCTGTTTGTAAAAAGCTGCATAAGTTCATAGAATGCTAATATATGGAACATAATATAAGAAATGGTATTATATGAAACCATTCATATATAGAAAATTTCTCTTAAACCACTTGTTTTATAGGATTTGATACTGCTCTTTAAACCAGCTGTTTTAAAAAGCAGTGCACCATGGGTTTCTCACAGGCTAGCTAGATCCCCATTTTGATGGGCAAACTACATTGTCCCCTGTTTTAAGTCAATAAAGTAGACAAACAATTCTTACAAAATTATTAGAGTTTCATAAAGCCATAGCTCCATACACAACATGCCCGTATCTTGAGGTTTTTTGATGTGGAAACATGCTTGCAATCCTAACCTAAATTCATTACAACCTTTAGTCTCGGTTAAGGGGTCAGGAGTTTGGGGTTTTTTTCATACTTATATTATTTGTAATACAAATACTATAATAAGGATGGAAGAATTGAAATGGTCTGTAAAATTATGAACCCAATTACAGAGTTCATTAAAACCTCCTGGTCCTAGTGAAATAAAAGAATTCTGGAATTTATGTCAAAGGATCATTATTTCACCAACTGTTGTATTCAGATCCAAGACGAGGGGTTTTTAGCTTCACAGCTTTCAGTTTCAAAGCTCCCCCTACATGTTAGTCCTTAATCCTGTAAACTTATTATTTGGCTGAATAATAGGATAGATTGTACTAGATTATATTAGTAAACCAACCACTTTAGGACATTTGAAAAGTCAGCTCTTGAAGACAAAACATTTTTTACTTCTGAACTATCAGCTATGAAATAACCAGCTTAGGAGAAAGGTATTCTTAATCTCAAGCAGTGCATGATCTTGAGTGTGCAGGTTTATTCAATTATGTTGTCCAGCAATCTGTCTCAAATATGAATTATGTGTGGTATTAAAAAAGGAAGTAATTCACGTTTCATTCTACTTTGCTCTACTAAGATAGCTTTCTTTAGAATAAAGAATACACTAAACTTTGTAGGTTTACATTTTAAAATTAAGACTTGCCCTGGTGTCAGATATCTTATATGATTACATCATGTCAAATGTGTGAAATCAAAGTCATTTCTTTAAAGGGGGTACCATTTAAATTCACCTTGCAATCTAGTTGTATGCCTGTAATATAGGTGCTTTTCCCTGCAATTCAGGAGATAATGGCTCATGTCAATTTAAATACAGCTTCTGTTTATCTGAAGAGCAAAAATTAAAGCTTTAACTGTTGTTTTAAAGTATGTGTTAAATGGTGATCAGACACTGTAAAATACCAGATAGCCTAAAAAACTGACAGCGGTAAATATTACAAAATTCTCTGGAGAATCAGCAAAGGCCAGATGCTATAATGCTGCTGGTAAAATACACCCACTCTCTAGAGAAGAGTATAAATGTTTAGGTAATGTATATTTTAAAATAAAATATGGTACACATAGATATATGTATAAATAGGAGTTACAGGTGAAAAAATATTAACTATTAGATATGTGCCTATTAAGAAACAAGTCCCTTACCAGATCTAAGTGTAATAGGGATAATGTTGTTGACTGTAGGCCAGATCTGGAGATAGGGTTTGTCAGTAGCTGCCTGTAAGAAAATCCATCAACTTTATAATTTATTTTCATCTGTTAACAAAAAAAATGGGAAAATTCAAAGGCTTCATTCTGTGACTTCTCTGAAAGTTGGATTGCCCCTTCTTGGCCTTTTTTTCCCTCATACTGACTTCAAAAGACCTTATACCACACTCTGAAGGTACAGTTTCATGACACTTTGAAATCAATTGGATCATTCACTTCCCTAAATCCAAGCATGCCTAAAGTGTTCACAAGATGATTGCCCAAGCCTTCTGTTAAATACTTCATTCAGTATTTTTTTATTCTAACTACCTCTTTAAGTATGATCACAATGCAAAATTGCTTTGGTTCGAACAGAAGCTCAAGAATGCTCATTTTATAATATGCAGATTTTTGTAAACATTTTTGTACCACTCCATATTCATCACATCAGCCTGTTAAAAAGATTTTTTTAAGGGTGTTTTGTTTGTTTGTTTGTGTTCCCCCCCCCCCC
>NW_009213127.1:28306-30074 GCF_000690835.1 Fulmarus glacialis | reverse complement strand
CCCCCCCCGTTAAGAGAAGTTTAAAAGCTATAAAAAGGAAACTTACAATGGGCTTATTTAAGAAAATGAAGTGAAAAGGCAGCCTTGGAACACTGAGCCCAGACATTGCCAGTGTAGCAAGTGAAAGTGAAACCAGAGTAAATGCCAAATGAACAGGTGGAAAAAAGCTATAATAAGATGTTTGTTCATCTCTAATGACAGGTATTACTCCTTATAACTAACTTGCAAAATTGCTTCTGTGTATCTTTACTCTTTGTCGGATTCAATTTTCTTCTTTTACTTCATTGCATGTTTGAGTTTTGCCTTTCTAGGACTATAAACAAGTTTCTGTAGCTTAAGCTATAATCATACAACAAATACAGGGCAAGCAGTCACACTCATGCTAGCACTCATTTAGCTAGCAGAGGTAATAACGAAATCAACTAGATAGATCCCGTACAACCTAGGCAAAACCAAGCATCCCAAGCCACCAGCCTGAAGCTTGATCAGTAACACTTTTACTACCTAGCTCCACTTTACTATGCTTATGCCAATGTGTACTGCAATTGCATTCTTTAGCTGAGCTTCGTGGCTGATGAAAACATGCATAACTAGGTTCACCCACTCTTGTATGTTCCCACATGACAAAAATAATGAATTAAACTCCCAAAATCATGAAGTCATCTTAGAAATCTCTAAATACTTATATACTTTATAAAATTATGTGTTCCTAAGAAAGTTTAAAGGATGGCTTTAAAAATGCATTATTAAAAGTATTTGTATACTAATATTACTACTCTTTTACTCAATGCATAGTGTTAGCAATTCTTGGAACAATGTGTGATCATTACAGCAGGAACAGGCTTTTGGAACAGAAAAATCAGGCAGGAAAACTGTCTCAATAAAGGACAGCTATGGCCCTGTTACCCACTTTGATTATGTCCTCTCCCAGTGGCAATGCACACCAGCTGTTCAAGAAAGGTGCCGTCCAAGCAGCTGATCTCATTTGCACAGCCTCATGCATAGCTGGCCCTGCTGCTGTAGTTGCCACCAGGATGTCAGGAACAGTGACAGCCAATAGGGCTGCTAGAATTCTTACAATATAACCCTCTTATAATGTCTATTATTGTAATTCTTACAATAACTTTGCTTACCCTTCTGAGAGCTCTAAAACTCCTCTATACATATTCTCATATCTTTAGGGCCCTGTTACAAATCCAGACCAGGTAAATAACGAATAAATAACTGAAAGTAAAGGCCACCCAATAGCAGCTTCCTCCTGATGCAGAGCTCCACTTCTGGGATGACTTACGTCCATTATCACACAAAAACACTGTTTTCCTTGAAATGAATTGCTGGTAATTTTAGCAGGAATAGCACGGCTGCATAAGCTCAAAAGACTACACTGCCTCCCCCTCAAAGATGGCACTTGCATGCTTAGAACCCCAGTCCAACAAAACAACATTCAGATGGTTTAGATTAATTTAACAAGCACTTCAGTGTTTTTAAAATGACTGAGTTATTCTGCAATAAAGACTGAACAAAAGCCAAATGGGCAGAAATGAGCCACGGTTATATCTGGATGAAAATATAATCTATTGCCAGTATCAGCAATCCCTTTTTCATAATTTCAGAAAATTAAAGAAAATCCTTTCCATTAATTTCAGCATAACCACAGAATTCAAGTCTTAGCTGTTTCATGCTTTAAACGCCAATTTAAAACTATCAAATTTTTGCAGCTGTGTTTTTAATCCGTGAATAAAGAAGTTCTATCTTGCTTCTCTTCTCT
>NW_009213127.1:25585-28288 GCF_000690835.1 Fulmarus glacialis | reverse complement strand
ACGCAAATAAAAAAAAAAAAAAAAAAATTCCAAACCCCAAACCTACAAACAAAACAACCCCCCCACACATTTTATTTAGTGTTTTGAGGCTTGGACATTCATTGCTCCTCACTGCTCTTGGAAAATATTTATCCCTTCTTTCTCCTTCCCTGGAAGAAAAAAGAGCTTTTCAAGTATAACTGAATTTTCCATTCTGCCTCTTGAGAAAACATAGGAAGGAAACTGAGATTTCTGCTGGTTCTTTTACGAGACAAAAACAATGATATTGGATTTTTTTTTTTGGTGAAGGCTACAGAAAAGACAAAGGTGAAATTGTACTTCAGCTGAAACCACTGGAAGTTCTGCCATTCACTTTAGTAAGCCAAGATTCACCTTTCCTGACTATGTTGGATATCCTACAAACTGCTTTCCCTGCGCAGTGTTCATGCAATTTAAACATTTGGCACCATCTTTGATGTCAGCAGAGCCAGAAAACAAAGTCCTGAGAGACCGCTCACTCCAGAGTGACTGGATTATTAAAGAAATAAGCAAAAATGTTACTCTCCAAAAGATGTATCCCTGGTTCTACAAATCCAAATTTATCCTTGAACAATTTTATGCGTGCATATCCACTTCCATTACTAGTTTTTAGACTATTTCTTCTTTCTTTATATTCTCTTTTTCCTAGTTTTATCATCATGAAGTGTTCTAGGCTGTGGTAAGGTTGACTGTATGGGTTGCTTAGTAAGTTGGAAGTCACATGAAAATTTCTTTTTATATGCCTAATCTTGTTTAGTGTGATGAATCTAAATTCAGTTTGGCAAGGGATGTTTGCCCTGTTCCTGAGAAACAGGACTTGAATTGATCTGAACATTTTGGAATATTGAGAAAAATTAGAGGAATAGTATGTTTTGGGATTTTTTCCCCCTCCTAACTTTGACTTTATCCAAGAGTCTGAAAGAAAGTAGCATGTGTGTTATATTTGAAAATCCTACGGAAAATCTTTTACTACTATTATTTTGTATTTTATCTCAGAGAACTTTCATTTTGACAACTAAATTTGTTTCACAAGTAATAGTGCTGTGTTGTACCCTGTCAATTATATGGCTCACCATATGCTGAATTATACCTATACCTGGCAATATCTAATGCTGACTGCCTTGATTTACACCTGGCAGGCCCAAATCCTGCAGATCTTTATGTATGCACAGCTCACTGTGCATATTATGAAGCTTATAGCTTTTGTAGGATCAACAAATGAGTAAGTTTGCTTTCATCGTTTAATATTAACATTTTGGTTGACAATTTTACTGTAGACTTCCACATGTTCTTCCTTGATGCCACTTTGAATTATCAACAACCACAATGTCAGTTTATACTGTTGTGGTATGTTTCAAAAGATGGCACTATTTACTACAAATCAAGTTATTTTCCTTAACATCTGAGTTTCTATTTCTAGAAGAGGTAGCTGCCAGCATTTCTTTAATAAAAGATCAGCACTTTGGGAAGGAAGAAAATTTCCTACTTAAGCAAGATTAATCTCTTAATTAATTAATCACTTAATTCCAGAGACAAAATTATTCCCTGAAAACAGAGAATTTTGTACTGACCTGTATATCGCTTTGACACCTTTGTTTTACTGACAATAAGTAAAAACAATACACAAATATGCTTAGGCTGTACCCTGAAGAAACAAAGCTGCTCTATCCTTCTTTGGGAAGAGCATCGCTCCAACTCTGGAAAGCTTCTACCAGTCAGCAATAAACACTCTGGAGCAATAGTACTGTTCTGGTTTTCTTCAGCTCTTAAGAGCTCCTTTACGTTCTTAGTTAAAGAGAGAGGGTAGGACTGGGTTGGAGAATGAAAATGAAAGTATTCTGTAGAAATCTGGGCCTCTGATTCTATGAATTTCTGATTATATGAAGGACTGTTAGATTTTAGAGATCCATGGTCTGAACTATTTAATTTCGTTTTCTTGATATTACAGATTGTATGAGGATTCTATCTCTGTCAGACACCTTTATTCTTATTTCTAATAAATTAGGAAAACATCTCTGGCCATTCTTTGGCCAAATCATCTTTACATAAGTGGATGAGCTTGTTCTTATTTTAATTTTAATTTTCCCTTCAATTGTCATTCTTTGGCAGCGCAGACATTAGCTAGCCATTAGCAACATGGAGATGCTGTTTGGGACTAGGCCAGAGCTCTAAATATTTAACTTCTGCCACTGTCTACGTTTATTGTCTTAACAAAATGTTATTTCCTTGTTTCTGCTCCCATAACTTGGTGTGAATTAGAGAGTAAATTTGGTCCCCTCTGCAACCCATTATCATAGATAAAACTACCTGTTCTCAATGGATTGAGAGACTGAAAACAGTGACTAACACCCTTACTAATATGAACATTTATTTGCACACTTCACCAATTTAACTGCAGGCATATTTTGATTAATGTGGAACAACAAAAATTATGTTGAGTAGCTGTATTCAAGGAAATGAATATGGGTCATGAAACTACACATAATACCAATAATTTTTTAAAATGGCCTGTTTACAACCTTGTATGATTAGAGTAGCCTGTATACCAAATTATAACCCTATGTCCTTCATGTGATATTCCTAACAGCAAACTTCGGTACATTTTAATTACCTAGGATATGTACAAGAATTATGGCTACCTGTTTAGAGTTAAGCCTTTAATTTACCTTGTAAAAAAGAAATGCT
>NW_009213127.1:8974-25571 GCF_000690835.1 Fulmarus glacialis | reverse complement strand
TGCTGAACTGGTAACAGAATCTCCAGTATTTTCAGAGCTTTTTTTTTTTTCATTTTACTGAAATGAGGTTCAGTTTGTAATGATGTAGTGTGAATATAGATTGACCCAAGCCAATCTAGCAAAAACGAAGCTCAATTTGGGAGAGGGAAGCAAAACAAAAAAGCAGAACAGCAATACTCTTCTGTTCCTGGTAAAGGAGCTAGGCTTTTCAGGTTCTTATAATTTGGGAAAATTTGCTACTTTGCAAATTATACAATTATGTCCTGGGAACACTCAGCTGCAAATGCAATAAAGTTTTCTCATTTTTCACCTATTGTGGATCTGATTCTCTCTCTGCATGTGTCGTATACACATTTAAGTTGGAGTATATTATTATACACTACTATGTCTCAAAAATGTGTCGATAGATGGAATGAAACACAAACACTTGTCAGTCTGTTCATTTCTGTAATGAAAAATGTAACGGGGATGATTGGAGCCCAATTCAAAATGAGTGGAAGTGACAGTAAATTCCAATGGAACTATCCATCAAGTTCACTCTTTATTCCATTTTGCAACATTTAACGTAAAGAACAAATGTTTAGTTGACATGGTGCTGTGCCATCATTCACCTGTCCTGAGTCTTCAAACTATGCTTCTGATAAAAGAAAATGCTACCATTAGAGGCCTGGCAGCTATATGGCTTCCCAATATCTCTTTCTTCCATTGCCTCTTCATACAGACTGCAGATTCACTATTGCATAGTAATATTAACCTCTTCGACTGAGGCAGAGTGTTCACAAAAGGAAGATTAAAAAAAACAAAAACCCAAGCCACCCCCCCCAAAAAAAAAAAAAACCAACCCAACAAACAAACAAACCAAAAACAGAAAACATATCTCTATGGCAGCCCTTTTAAAAAAAAAAAAAAAAAAAAACCCACACCCCCCCCCCCCCAAAAAAAAAAAAAACAACCCAACAAACAAACAAACCAAAACCAGAAAACAAAAATGTTTCAGAGTAAAGCTGTACTAAAATAAGTAAAAAAACCTGTTATTGCCAAATTTGTCTGCAGGTAATTGTTCTCCCTAAAAAGTCAGTACCTATTCCTCACAAAATGAAATTTAATTAAAAGTAGCTGTATCTTTTAGACAAGTATTTTGGTAATGTGAAGAAATGCACAACTATTAGTGTCTGGGCAACTGATTTTCTGTTAGTTAAAAACAGTTGAAAATACTACTTTTTCTATGCACAAAGTATCATGAGCTGAGCCTTATTGATTTTGTATCTTCTCTTCCTTGATGTTTGATACCGAAATAGCCAAGATGCTACAAAGCAGCATATTTAAAACTGAAGACTAAAACAATGGTCCAAGAGCTCATCTGGTAAAAATAAGTGTCATCCTCCCTGCTTAAAACAAAATATTTAATAAAGTCACTGGCAGCTTCAGAGGATGGATCTCTAGCCTACTACTATACCACAGTCAGGTTGTCATAGAAACAAGAAGAGGTGCAGGATCATTTGGCATTTTATGAAGACATTTTAAAGCTGTTTTATATACAGAAAAAACGTGAACTCTAAGGTACTTTTCCAATTTTCCAATTAAACGAGTCAATACCAGAAATCCAAACATCTATTTCTCCTTTATCTCTGAAAGTAAAGTAATAACTAAGGATGAGCAGACATCATTATCACCTGATGCTATTCTTGACTATTATTTAAATTCAGCTGTATAATATACATAACACAACAAAAAGAATGAATGGTTACATACAAAATTGATTAGAGGTTTTCTGTCAATCTGCAATAAAATTCGGTGATAAGAAGCATGAAAAAACCCAAAAGAGCTAGTAGAGGGCACATAAAATATTTTTAGGTGTAAGAATAAAATGCTGTACACACATTCTTGTGAAAGTGATTTATTCAGAAAGACTTGAATTTATTAAGAAAGACTTGGTAAACTCTAAAAAGAGTTTATATGTATGAAATTATTCTATAGCTAGATTTTTTTGTTAAATTAGAAGATTGCATGCAAAATATTTCATTAACTCAGGGAAAAAAAAGGAAATGAAAATGACAAAATGTTCAAGTCTACTCGAATATCTGCTGTTAAAAATAGAACAACTGTTGTTGATGCAATGGTATAACGTTAATGTTTTAACACGGACTAGTGGACTACTATTTCTTGACTGATTATAAATCACAAGTACAACTTCAAAACAACAATACGTTATCTAATTGCTTGTAAGAAAAGAAAAGATATATGTAATGTGTATGCACATGCACACAGATATTCAGGCAGTTATGCGGTGAAGAATAGAAGCAAAATTTAATGCAAAAATGTTTATATCACCTCATATATCTAAGTGCACCACAGCAAAGTATTTAAAAAGATACTTGTATTGTAAATAAGACCACACCCATACATGTAAGTATCTGTGTAAGAGACAAAAGTGAGTATGAGCTGCACACTTACAAGTATATTCTTAATAGACAATCAGAGAGTCTTAACATTTATAAACTGACAATGGAATAACACTGTTTATATCTGTTTAATGTCTCTGATTTGGTACAAATAAACTTGATTATGTTGGCAAGGAGAATTATTTACATAGAGACTGATAAAGATTTTTAACCTCAGACAGAGATAAAATTTGATAGATATTTTAAACCTGATCTCTGACCAAAAAAAGTTAGATGTATTAAACAGAATCTTTCTCTTGTTATGAATAAAATTACCTTCATTATGAAAAGTCTTACTACTGTTGCAAGGCATTTTTTGTACTCCATCTCAATGGATGTTCATGAGAGCAGAAGGAATGAAATACCACCTAAAGAGACAATCTCAGACCCAGATGAAAGATTTTTTTTTTTTAAGAAAAAAAGCTCTTTTCTATTATTGCATAAGTAGCTGCGAAATCAGTGGACAACCTAAAATAATAGTAAAATAGTAGAATTGTAAATTTGGAAAAAACCAAAAACAAATATTCAAAGTTAGAAAATTGATTAAAGGATGAGTAAATGGCTTTATATTGCTTTAAATATTACAAATTTCAAAAGCAGGAAGAGTAATAGTGCTTAAAAAGGCAATTTTTCTTGTTCCTTTTCCTAGCATCTACATTGTCACACTGGATCAGAATAACGCCATGCAATATTTACAACATTACTTTACAATGTACTTTTTCTTAAATGACACAAGATCTAATGTGTTGTTTACAAAATGAAAAATAACCCTATTACCTTCTGCCAACTATTTTTTGTGTGTGCAGTATAAGGACAGAAATTGTCCCTAGAGCATTTTCAGATTCTCAGCAAAACATTTAATCTGTTTTTATTCTATTAAAGATTATACCTGCAACATCATCTTGTATGAATTTTAAAATTATCTTGTTTAGTAAGTTCATATTTACTACAGGAAAACAATGTCATCTGTGTGTTACAATGAGCTTGTTCTCAAATTTTCTTACAGTTGCTATCTCTACTTGAATTTGAAAAGGCAAAATAACATCAGGACTGCAACTAGCATATGTCAATTTTTGTTATAAAGCTCCTGAAACTTCTACCACTTTGTTCCTTTAATATCTCTCTTCACTGCTGTAAATATATGCTTACATCCTTGTAATTTTCCTAGTTAGAAATGCACCCTATTATTTATTTTATTGAATAAACTGAATCTCTGAAAGCCCAAGGATATGCAGAAGCTCAAACAGCAGATATAATAGTAAAGAAATCAGGTGAAGAACTCTGTCAACTCTGTACATCCGAGTACCCAAAATAGGCTTCTCTCTCAACTTCTTTTGTAATTTTTCATACATCTGACTACAATTCTCTCTTTCTTTAGCTTTTCCTTTCTTCATTTTGTTATGTTCATATTTGTCAGATGTAAACCTTTTACTGGAGCTTCCAATCACTTCTAGTTATACTGGTCCTATTTACACTGTTCTTCCCTTGCGGATAGAATCTGCATGGGATCTTTCTTTGTACCTTTCATTTTTACATCTTTAATGTGATCTCATTCCCTAATGTATTGCAGTATAATAATAACCTTGCTATGCGGATATGAAACGAGGTAATATACACAACACAAAAGTCAGTTGAAATTAAAAGTTTTGATTCTTTTTTGTTTCACATTTTTTTAAAACCCTTCTTTTTTCCTGTAAAACTTGCTTCGACATTCTAAGGACTCACTAGTGCACTCTGAATTCCCTGGATGTGTGCTTTACAGCAAAACCAGAATGAATCCTTAAGATATATTGAACTAGGTTTATTATAGCAGATGTTGGAAATGGATCTTCCCTGCAACTCCGTGCTCCGAGAGCTACGTTGAACTGAGGGGGAAACTGTAGAGATTGGTTGTTGGGGGTTGTGCTGTAAAATGATGTGTTCAGTTCAATCTTACCTAGCAATCCCAGGTAAGCAATCACATGTTTTCTTCTCCGTTGTATTTCCTTTTTTTTTTTTTTTTTTTCCATTTAGCTTTCTAGAGCACTGGCTCTTGTGGCTATTTGTACTGATGGGCTTTATAGAAGCAAACCGTCTGCCATAAGCAAGACTGTCTTTACTCATGCTATCAAACCAGGCATATTTTCACAAACAATGAAAAGCCTACCCCAAAAATTACATTGGGACTAATGTATTTGTGCTCTGTGCTCTGCTTTCCCAATTCTTGTTTCAAAGGACAACCCCAAAAAACCTGTTTGTAATGACTCCTCTACCTTTTAAATTTTCGTTAGATTGATTTTACTTCTTATAGAAATATAAGAATATAGAATCATTTCACTATTTTGAGTTCACATGTCAAATGACATCCATACCACATTCACGGAGAAAATGCAGAATGCACTCAAAAGCCACTTCTGTTGATGCTAATTTGGCCACATATTAAAGATCTTGAAGAGTATCAAAGGAATGCCAATATAGTTAAACAAATCTTTTCTATTGCAGTTTTTATTTTCTTGGTTTTGACTGACATACCTGTAGCTAGAGCTTGCCTGGTAGATTGTCGAGATATTTACTCTGCAAGTATGAAATGATAATAAATGCTGAGATGGGAGTGGAAATCCAATGCTTTTACCTTAAGTATGCAGGATATGTGAAGCATTTCCACATCTAAGAGAACTTCAAAAGCTACACAAACCTCTGTAGATGACAATCTAAGCAAAGGACTTTATGACTAGCACAACAGCATACTACATAATATTCTATTTAAGGGAGGGAGAATAATTTTGAATCTTTCAGATCGACTATGCCTGATTGGAAAGCTACAGGAAGATAATATGAGAAGAAAAAAATACAGGAATAAAAGAATAGGGCAGAAAGGGAGATTCTTCGTTAATTTCACACTTTGCATAATATACAGACCTAAAGCTCTGAAATTCCAGCTGCCCTACAGGACAGGTTATTAAAGTATCATCAACAAAAAAGTTGTTTTCCTTTTTATTCTACCTCATTATATCTCACAAAAGAGTTATAGCTGCAAACAAGCATGAAGTAAAAATTTTGTACTCCCTATTACCATATTGCTTGCCAGTTCTTCAAAGCACAAAAGAAAATCAGGAGTTTCATTGTTATCCTAATAAATATGCCCACCTCCCTCCGATTTCAAGGTAATCATAGATATGAATCATGCACTTAAGAGAGTATTTTTTCTTTCAAGAACAGCTAATGATACCAAGATGTTTTCCCCCTAAATGCCCATTGTGATATTTTAAAGTTATATATATTAAATAAAGATTATTTTAACACCTCAAGGTGCCCAAATATAAACAAAGCTCATAATTTTTTCGTGATTTGTGTTTGTACTATGTACTTCTATTACATTTTATTTTGCCTCTATTATGCTTGAAAATCTTTTTTTATAGATGTTTTTCATTGAAATTTGGGGGGTGATATATGAGGGGAATATAACATAACTTTTTATAGGAGAACATGACAGAATATAGCAAAAGTGTTTAGGGTATCGCTATGATTTAAACCTTTTACAGATTGTTAAACTTGGTAGCTGTGACTAAGCTCATAGTTAAAAACAGAGTACTGCTTGGTATTTTTGTTTCCCAATTACCTATTCTGTCATGATGACACCAGTGTTTGTTTTCTTTTTTTCATACAGGTGTGTAATATCTGTAAAGGCAGTGTTTTAGTAAATGTTTAAGAGTTTCGTAGATAACACCAGTTTTTAATCTAACGAATTTCACGGTTTTATAAGGACAAGAAACATGGTACTGCTTGTTTACTGTTGGAGCTGTTAATATCGGAATCACTGAGTGGCCTGGATTTCTTCTCAAGGTACAAGTTGATTCTTTGACACTTCAGACTGCCATTACATTTTGTTTATATTTAGTACATTTTATGCAACAAACATTTTGTGAATATTTACTCAAGAATGCCAGTTTCCATTACAGACACGACAGAATTTTAAAAGTGGCTTTGCTTTTTGTGGCTTTGCTTTTTGTGGCTTTGCTTCAAACAAGAACATGAAGGTTGGTGATTAAAACGGATAATAAAAAGGAAATGTTGAAAGAGCAAAAATGCTAACGAACTTTGATATAACATATTCTATTGGAATTCATCTTCCTTCTACAGAGAAAGTACAGATATAAGACGTAATTGTGTAAGGTTTAAGAAAAGCCAGTAATATACCATTATACTATCCCTATTATAGTTCAGTATTTCATACAGTGTGCATTAAATAAAAACTGAAGAACTCAGAAAGAGATGCTGCTAAATCAGACCACAGACTAATTTAGAATCACATCACTATCAAAGACAGAACCCAGGCAAATAAAATAAGAATGTGTCATGCTGAAAAAAATGAAGGAGAAGCAAGTCATGAAGCACTATGATTACTGAAAGTCCTTCACATAGGAATAAATTAGAGCATGAGCCACAGCACATGCAAAAACACTTGGCTAGATGTACTAAAGACCCGGCTGGAAAGGAAAGAAATTCCTGCCAACACCAGGAAGGTTTTGTTTGTTTGTTTGTTTTTAAAAATCTCTGTACAGCTTATTGGTTCAGACTGTATGAACCAATCACAGCAATGATACCTTTCAAAGTGGCTGTTATATCATACACTGGCACCAAACACTGAAAATTTAATATATATATTTAACTCAGAGAGGAGTACAGTACTGCAGAGAAATCCTACAAGAAGATATTGACAATAAAACATGCCATAATTGAAACATCTGTTAAACAAACATTATGAACACTGAAAATTTTACAAACTCGCTGTAAATTAATTTCTTTTTCTACAGAGCTCTTCACTCCTGCTTACAAGATCTGATTACCACTTTAATCATCCCATGGCCTGCTCCATGTCACACATGCACAGGATCATTTCTTACCTTACATTTTGCAAGTAGGAGTCATGCTCATTCTCACAGCATGTTGATGTCTGTTTTTACTAGGTGGCTCTTAGTCTACTTATACCATTGGCCATTTTTCTCAGCCTTCTCTTGTCCTTGCCTTCAGTCTCTGGGCTATTCTAAAGAGTCTGTGGAGTGATGGAAGCCCTACAACATCTCAGCTGCCCCATTCTTTCTTCTTGTCAACTCCCTCACAGATTTTCTGCCTCCAGAAGTGCTCAGGAAGTTAAGTGTCAATTGTTGCTTTTCAAAGAAGGCTATTTTTCCTGTGATGGATTTCTAAATGGTCTCAGACTATCTGCTTTCCAAGTGAGCAGGAGCTGATCTGGACCTTGCCCCTTAAACTGTGTGATTTTATTCAAATCTATGATGCAAAGCCATAGAGAGAGGAACATAGAAGGGAAGTAATGCATCTGAGATTCTGGGAAGGAGAGACACCCTTGTGTTAATACACATACCAATGCATAAATGCAGAATTGGTATTACAACACCCAGATATGCTCAAAACTCAGAACTAGATCTGCTAATTTTCTGTTTAGCCTGACTGAGCTATGGTTTTCCATTGCCTTTCGACCTTTATAGTCAGAACTGGAATGGATCTCTGCTGTGAGAGTGACATTTGTTATTAGCGCTGCGTCCTACATGCCTCATTTTAAGAAAAGGAAGCAGTTTATAGAAGCAAACACAGCTAGCTGATGAGTTGTCTGTGCACCTTATGCAAATTCAGATGATAAAGGAGTTTTTTGGCTGCTGTGATTTCTAATGTGCATGACAATGCCTTAATCCTAATTATTTACTATAATCTTCCATGAGAGAATAGCAACTATATCTCCCATCAATATGTCTAGACATGAAGATATTTAGGTGTCTAACTCTAATTGTGATAGATAACAGGGCTAAGCAACTTAATGACTTTGAAATCTCAGTCTAGGCATATAGCAAATCAGTCTACTGTGAGCTTCAGGTTAGCTTTTGCAACACCTCTTGGAAGAACAGGGAAAAGTAGGAAAAACTATATTTGGAATAAAGTTTGATTTCTTAGAGTCCTGAATGCTTTCATTTTCATGAGGTTTAAGAGGAAAACAGCACAGGAGGAAGTAAAGAATGTTATACCTGACATTGGAATATAGGGGGATTTCGGCTTGACTGACTGTTATTAGAACTTGTTATTTGGGCAGCATATTGGGGTTAGTGATCCTATTTACAAAAGGTATCATGGGATCGCAGTTGATACAGACCTTTTGAATTGATATAGACTAGCTGATCCAAAAGACAGCAGAAACAGAGGCTCAGAGCTCCCTGAAATCACGCTGACACAGTAGATGAATACCCCAGGGGGTAATAATTTGTAATTCCTACCACATTTATCATTCAAATATTGACACATCTTAATCACGGTTAGTTTGGGCGTATTTCCTGTCCTGATGGCATGATGAAGTGTCATTCAAGATGCTGTAGCTAGCTCAACAGTATCAAAGTGGTATAAATGCACATAGATGAATACAAGTATACGTGTCAGATAGCAAATGCAACTAGCCACAGGTGTTCTGCCTATGCTAAATAGCCCTTCCAAGAAGCCAAATATACTTTATTAGGTATGTCTTGCTTCCCTGCAAGGATAAAAGCAATAAGCATGCAGTCCCTTGATTTTTTTGACTGTAACATTCAACAGTGATAACATCCTGCTTGCATACACATACAGTGACCAAAATATCATTCTTTATTTTGCAATGCTGTTCACCATGTAATGAAAAAATAATTATTGGGATAGTAAGCCAATTTTTAAGCAAGCCAGTTTCTGTACCCAATGCACACCATCATACTCAATCCCTTTTAATTCTCCTGAATGGATGATCAGATACCATCTGTGTTGTCCAGGCTTCCTATAAAAACTAGTCAAGAGAAAGATTCATGTATTTGAATCCATAGTTAACACATCCTGACTAAAGTGTTAAACCTAGAAACTGAAGTTCTAGGGAAAAGAGCTTGCCTAAGCAGATGGGGAGGAGAATATTTTCCATTGAAAACACTTCATTACATCTTATTTGTCTTATGCATGCAGGAGAAAAATTCAGACATGTAAATACCATTCCCATGCCCCACCATGAATGACTATATAGAGGACATACAGATAAAAGTTGTGTCTCTACATCGGTCATGAATTAGGTGTTTGTAACATAAAATAGGACAACATTTAAATTTTGAGAGTAGTATTTTATGTTGGATTCTTACAAAATGATTAATTTCAAAATATTGATTTGCTGATTCATAAGGACAAGTGGGCTGGGGTTTTCTACTTTCTCCTTATTTCTTCATTTCAGAAACTACTAAGACAGTTCCATAAGAAATAATGTAGCAATACAGATTTGTGTAGTATTAAGATTTATTTTTAAAACGCAGCAAGCTAATTGGACATCTTTGGAATTAGTTTTCAGTTAATTTAATCTTTAAAAAAAAGATTGTTGTTGTATAAAAACAACAAACCTGAGTATTTATTCCTAAACTTGCTGTCAGCATCAATCAACTTCCGATTCATAACATAACTTTTGATTCATTCTCTGTTTTGTCAAGCTGTACATGTTTTCTGATGTTAGTTAAACTCAAGAAACGGTAAATTCCATGTCCCACAATATGGGTAACTAGTTTGTAAAATGTAAAGAAAAACCACTGACTTCTAAAAATCAACACACAGAGAGCAGAACAAATCTACAAGAAAGAAAGGTGAAAAGAAAAAATAAGGAAATTTAAAAATGTTTAGTAACACGCGAAGAAAAACACAAACTGATTTTAAAATGGTATGGTATCCAGCAGTTAGTACTTTCTCTCCTGCAAACCTTCCCCTGTTTTTAGCATGCCCCACAAAGTAAAAAATTACTGCATGACTCTTTTAGGGGAAATTTTTACCTCTACATTCAATGATGGAAGTATTTATACGATTTGCCTTTAAGTGTACACTTTATTTGTTTCTTTTATAAAAACCCACAATAGTTTTCATTTAACATATTAAATTAAACAAGCCTGTTGGAGGAATTTTTCAAGAAAATTGTATTTATTTCCCATTATAATAGAAGCAATAATTAATGATTTTTCATGTCACATTGTTGATTTCTATAGAAGGCAGTCAAAGTGCTGCCATATGAATTTTCACACCATCAGCTACATTGACTTCCTACTTGGTTATCAGTTGCTGATTAAATCTCTCATACAAGTATTTATGTTGCCACACTTCCAGCTCTAATCTTCCTTCTGCCACAAACTTCTCAAATTATTTCTTTCTTTCTTTGCAAACAAGAAAGCTTTCATGCAACTTACATGAAGGCTGAACTACAAATGATCCCATATGGGAGCCTGGCCCACCTCAGGACAATGTAAGTGAAAAAAAGCATATCCAGTTATTTTGGTATCATTTTTGGCATGTTATAAATGAGTTTCTGTTTCCCAGAAACTCCTCCCCATCTTTTGGGTCCTATGTAACCCTTCAGGTAAAACCACCTACAGAAGCTGTAGGGATCTTTCAGATCAGAGTTCATTGCCTTGAGAGTTTTAGCATGCCTTCAGGACATGCAGCAGTTTCCTGGTACACAAGCAGTCTAACGGCATCTATAGCTAGTGCTGTATATTATTTCTTTAGTAAAGCTCCTTGAAATTCAATCTGTTGCTTTTTCGTCACGTTTCTGTTCTTTAAATAGGTAAGACAAAGGAACAACCACATTTCTTTAATGAAGGAAATAACTCTTTTCTCTCCAGAAGATAATGGAGTGTGCTCACCCTTGTCCTTAAGGAAAGGAAGAAAAGGGAATGCTTTTCACAAATTTATGCACAAATGGTTAGCAAACTCTCACTTTTCATATAAGCTATTAATTTTATTTTATTTTTATGGCATATTTTACCTTTATGGATTATGCAAGATTTTTTTCCCCTTCCACAATTGCTAAATTAATGATGGCTACATGAATAATTTATTTATTCTTTTGCAGTCCTTGCATTACACAGAAGCCTGTCTGTTAAACTCTAAGTGACGAGAAAAATAAGTATTCCCAGCTATGCTTCCTTTGTGGTTTACAGAAAAAATGGCAAATCCTGCTTTTCTCAAAGAGCTTAGATGGCCTTTTGAAATATTGATCCTGTATATAATAATATATGACTACATTTCACATATAGCCATTTTTAGCCCCAGGTACTTGATAGCTGGTTTAAGGAGAGTAAAAACTGTTTCAAATTCCCAAGCCACAGAGCAGCTGCTAGAAAATTATTTTTTCCCAACTAAACCTACACTGAAGTAGAAATAATTCTATCCAAATTCTGTGCACTACGTAACACATTTGCACATTTAATTTATAAAGAAGGTTAATTACATTGCACTGCTAGCACGACCTGCTTCCATGCTGCAGCCAGAAAGCATTAATGATTTTAAAGAATGCATCAAGGGAGTGGATTTTTTCCTCTAGGGTTGCTTCTAAGTTTTCTGTGTTCAGCCAAGCAATAAGAGATGTACACGTATCTGCTGTGATTATATTCAGAATCCGAAGAAGTTTGAACCTGAAGGAATGTCAAACAAAGCTCAATAATAAATGAAGTTTTGATGCCAGAATCAAAACAAAACAAGCAACATCACTTCTATATAAAAATTAAGTTAAACGCATTTCTGGAAAACCATAACTATGCATCCTGCATCTTTTACCATTTACAGCTAATAAGTTCATGCATTATTCAGGCCAATTATTTCCTAATAATTATAATTTGAAACAGTAAGATAGATGATTTTTTTATAGAGAATCTTAATGGAGAGAAAGTGATACAAGGATATTCATTGTTCGTAAGATGCAGCACATTCATAAAGGGTATCTGGCTTGACTACATTGTTACTGCTAACAAATTATGATAATTCACTGTGTACTGTAATCACGTGATAAATACGTGAGACAGAGAATAATAATTCTAGCTGGCATGAGGGGGAGTACTGAGTAATTAGGGAACGATTGTTTCAGACCTCTTAAGCAGAGGGCAAGATACAACCAGTAGATTGTGTTCTTCCTTTAATATGAGGACACTGATTGCCCCAGCATTCGTATAAGATGCCTGCATCAATTCCAGAAATAATACAGACCTGTCACATACAGCAAGTTGAAAGAACTGGGGGGTGAATAGTGCTTAGTCACACTGATGGTTACTTTCTCAGCACACCTTCATCACACCTTTGATGGATTCCTCACAGTCCAAGAGTTTTCTTGAATTGGATGATTCATTACGAAAAAACAATTTTAATACATTAAGAGCTTCAGCACTGACTTTCTCCTAATTTAATGTGATAAGGAAAAGATTCAAAACGTTACAAACCTTTACAAAACACTTTATTACTCTCATGCCCCATGCATAATAATGGTGAGCATAAGGAGTGGTTCAGGCTGTTACACCAGGGGCCTAAAGACTTCAGATCCATAGGCTTGGCTCATCTCTGTGTGGATCAGCAAAATGAACCCATAATTGGTGGAAAAACACATTAAATAGCTTGCTCAGATTTCAGGGACACAAGTAGCCTGTCTGACTGGGGTCTCTTCAAGATCAAGAGTTTAATGAAATTGCAGAATTATGAGGATTAACTCCATAGATTAAGGGTAATAAACTTGGCATTTACAGTGCTTTTGAAATAGCCACCTAAGCCACTTATAAAAGGTAATCAAGTAAGCAAGCTTGCTCAAGAAAGTTCCCATTCACAAAACACGTAATAAGATTTTTTTTTAAATAAATACATGAAAAAACTTTCATCAATTTGATTCAGTTCTTTCTGACTGAAGTCATTATTTACTGATATGTAGCTATTTATTAACAAATTATCTAACACTATGGCTGATTAACACTAACAGCATTCTGTGCTTTAGATACATAGCAACAGAGGAGAGAACTGCAATGCCTGATCAAATTGGACGAGCTTTATACTACATTCTGTCATGCAGTTATTTATTTGAAATTGAGAAATGGTATCTGATACAGAACAGCAGGATGTCTGTTTAAAAAGGCACTCACCAAAAAAAAAAAAAAAAGCATGATTCTTTCATATATATACATAATTTGTTTGCTGTATCACTTGTACTGTGTTGACTGGTTGACTGTTCTATTTTTCTTTTAAAGCATATTTTATTTTTCACTGTGCAGCCCCTATTCCTCCTCCCCCCCAATAAATATCTGTGTGAAATGTTCTAAGTCAAGACATCCTTTTTGTCATGTTAGAAATCCCTCTCCTATTAAGGAAAAGTGCCTAGTGAATCAAGTAAAAAAACTGTAATACTTTAAAGAGAAATGTCATTATGTGAAACCCCCCCTTCCAGACAAGCCACAACCCCTCTCTCAAACCAACTCCCCCCAAAGCCCAGTGAAATATCCTACATGTATTAGAAACCTGTTTTAAAACATTCCTTGATAAAGTACGTGTGGCACACTTCGCTAACTTCCTTCTGAGAGGTGTATGAACAAAGCATAAGCAGTAGAAAAATAGATGTAAACAATTAACACTCCTTTCCCCATGAAAAAAAAAATATGTATTTTTCTTGTAGACTTTCCCCAATATTGATTCCTTACCATTTATTGAAATGTCCTTTGCTTCTAATGGCCAAGGATACTCAATTGTCAAGATGATGGTGATATTTCTTTTTGTTCCACAGGCCTTGCCTGCACTGTCACAAGGTCTATAATGAGGGCTAACAACAATAATAATTACTGTGTTTAAGTATAGATTACTACACTAATTAAAATGCTCCTTTATTTGGATTTCCAAATTCAAGTCAAAACAGCAGAGATCATAATAGGGCCAATGCTAGGCCCTAATTTACTGCAGACTTATTATTTTAAAAAAAACCCTAACAAAAATCAGTGAATGAGTATTTTCCTATACCTCTACCCACCCTAATCTCCCGCAATATTACTCTGTTGTAGGCATGATATATTATCTAATTATAATTAAAAAAAACAAAAACAAAAAACAAGTGCATACTTGAGGATTGTCATATATATGAACAACAAATTTTATCCAGATCAGTACTGGGGAGTGTGAGCAGATGATGGAGATGTACCTTTCTAATCTTAAAATCTATTAACTGTAACTACTTCTATAAGTTAGGCTTGTGACTTTAAAAAAAAAAAAAAGGTCAAGGCTTTATTCTTATGGCCTTGTATTGAAACATTATATGTTAAGTAAATTACTTGTACTGTACATTTTAAGACTTCTCTATTTTATACTTGTATGGCATATCTTCATTACTTGTAAAACATAGCATTTATAGAAACACCAGGAATTTTTCAGTGTGCCTATAAAAATAAAAAAAAGTTTCAATCAAAGCAATATTGGTTTGAATGCATGCAAGAAGGATTCTAAGGTAATTCTCAAAATTGAATTTTACTGTAGGCTCTAAATTATTTTAAACCCTGATGTCTAGGGAAATTAAGATTACATTGACACATGGATTTCTGTGATGCTCCTACAAGTTTGAATATTTATACTTCTATTAGTTTGGAAGTACGTTGGGTCCCCTACCTAATTAAATGGTCATTCTGACTGTTTTACAGTTATTCAGAGAGGGTTCACATCATCCGTATACTGCTTCACCAACATAAGACTATTAGATTATTAGAGATTTGATTTTGAAAAAAGATTTAATAAGTATATTTAATTTCTGACATCTCAACCTGCAGAAAGTTTTGATGTAAACATAATTAGACGACTTTAGAAATAAGAAAGAATTGTGCTAAAATGTTTGAAAATACTGGCTGAAAATGACATTGGCAATGAACTGTTACCAAAATACATTGAATCGTCTAAGGAATAGAGTTCTCCCTGTCACTACACCCTTGCACACTTTTAATACTTAAAAAATAAAGATATGCCTTATAGAGACTCCTTGTGTTCATTCTCTGGCAGAGAGTAAATGGTCAAATGAGGAAAACATGAAAGATTCTAGAAGTCCTACTGTAATGACTATTTCCTTAGAAGGAGTTAGGAATTTTTTTAAGGGAAGAAAAAGATTAAAACTGCGAAGATAGCCATTGAAAGTCTTTGTCTTGTTGACAGTAGCTTCCTTTTTGAAACGCTAGAAGGTCTTTCTTTGAATCTCCATATGTCCTCATCTTTCTCTCTGAAAGGGCTAAGCTAAATTATAACTTTGCTATGCATAGAGGGTTCAGTGAAACCACACTGTCTAGATTTTGAGAAATTATTCCTTTTGTAACACTATCATGAGCTGCAGGCAAGAATCTTCAAAAAGGAGGTTTAACTAGCCTAAACACTTACTACTTTGTTTCTATGCAGTGCCATGAGGCTCAGACCTCCTGAGGGCAGGCTAGGCAGGCTTCCCCAGCTGAGTTCTCCAGATGCTGCCCAGGACTGCAGCTTGTCTCTGGTTCTCTTGTGGCAGATGATGAGCTGCGAGGCAGCCCAGGAGCACACCACTCTTCTCGGCTGCCGGTCACCACCATGGTACTGCAACAAATCGGCAGGCAACCTCGGCTGCGATCTGATTCTGCCATTACCCTGAAGCATGGTTAGCCTAGGGCCTGCCCCAGCTGCCAGGTAATTTCTGTTGCAGGCACGCATGGAAGACACACACACAGAAAACTGCTGCTTTCTCACAGCAGTTACTTCACCAGCTCACAAAGCTAGAGTCAAATGAAAGAATGTCACCAGAATTTGAAGCCAGATGAGATGGACACTTCACTTTTTCCCTCTCAGGTCATCAGGAGCATGTCACAATCACTAGCAACTCCAGTGCCTAAGTCAAAAATGATCATCTCCTCATGTGCTCAATTCCAGACTGACAGAGTATCCGCAATCTGTGTTTAACCAGTCGTCTGTTTAATCATTTGCATCAGTGTTAAACAAATGTAAAGTACTATTTATATGCAGTTGCACCACAAATTTTCATTTAAGATGCCGGACAGTGGTGAATCAAGTCCACAGAATGCCACCAGATACAGTAAGAGGGTATCATGCTTCAACATCTCATGCCTGTTCTTGTCAGCAAACCAAAAAACCACAATGAAGTATTTACTGCTTTGATCATTTGCATCAGTGTTAAACAAATGTAAAGTACTATTTATATGCAGTTGCACCACAAATTTTCATTTAAGATGCCGGACAGTGGTGAATCAAGTCCACAGAATGCCACCAGATACAGTAAGAGGGTATCATGCTTCAACATCTCATGCCTGTTCTTGTCAGCAAACCAAAAAACCACAATGAAGTATTTACTGCTTTGTAAGCCT
>NW_009213127.1:6953-8949 GCF_000690835.1 Fulmarus glacialis | reverse complement strand
AGGTTTTGAATAGATATAGTTACTGAATGCATGCAAAAATTTAAAATGCTCTTTGAACAGACAGTTTTACTGTTTCTATTTATGGAAACCAGATAACGCATACAGAAAATTCAATTAATGTTATACTTGTTTCTCCAACTAGATTTTTCTAATTGCATTTGAAAGTTTGAACTATGTATTACTGTAGATGTTAGTACCAGAAAATGTTGGACTTCTCACTAATCAAAACATACATGAGTGATTATGAACCAGAATTCTCTCATTAATTTAAACAGAAACTTAAATTTACTCTTTGGCAAATACCTTGCAAGTTAAAATTTATAAATAACTTTCCTTATCTTGGTAAACACAACTGGCGATGCAGATATCTGCATTTGCAGCACTTAGAATTACATCTTTGGAGTGCTATGCATGGTTAGTTTAGTTAATTGATTTTACGCTTTCTTTCTGATTTATGTTTATTTATCAAATTCACAGAATGCAAATGCTGACCAGCACTTCCACACAGTGTTTAGAATTTGCACAGGTTTTCTGATTTGAAGAAAAAGTTGAGGATCATTGATTACACTTCAGAGAATGAAAATATATTTCCAGTCACACATGTTAAACCTTGATCATACAATGTTCAAAAAGCAAACTGCAGTTATATGTCAGTGGCCTGGAAATTCATAATTTGGTTGCTTAAAATTAGCTATACACTCAACCCCTCTGAAATGTTACCACACAAAACTGGGCATAAAAAGAAACAAAACAAGCTCTTAAAACAAGCTCTTAAAATAAAATACCTGCTTTTTTTTTTAGTCATCTTTAATTTTTCCTGTTGGGACAGCAACAAGTGACATTTTCTATTCCGTTACTAATTTCTTCACACATGGAGATGGAAAGCCTTAAATAATATTTGTTGGTGGATTAGGCTGTCTCACTTTTCATTGAAATAGATGGGGAGTCCACACGTAATTTTTTTCTGCTAATTCAGCTGTAGGGCCAGCTATTTTGAGCAGAGAAACAATATCAAGCAGCTGGAGACCATGAGTGTTTTGATCTTATACAGCCATTTCTAAAAGTATCTTTATCTTTTCCTTACACATTGTGAGCCCACACATCCTATGTTCCCCTCTCAGCAAACACGTTTGCAAATACAGTGGTTTGTATGATAGAGACACTGGTGGTACTAGAAGATCCAGTAGGGGAAAAAATTAATTCCACCCTACACACACATACACTTACTGATAAGGACGCAGAATGAATAGAAATTCAATTTATTAATGAAGAAACAGGAATAACCAATATACGGTAACAGACATCCTGCCATAAAGCAAAGAGAAGTAGAAAATACACTAGTAACGTTATGCAACAGAATACATACAGATTCAACTAAGAGGTTTCTTCAAATATTTTTTGAAAATAATTCTTTTTCATTATTAAACAAAAAGAATACATCTATCTTTTTATTATATTAAATCTTTTATTTTACTAAGAAATATTTTATTTCGTTAAGAAATATTTTATTTCTACTATGAGGCTCAATGAAAGTGTCTCCTGCTAGGAAAAGCTTATTCACCATCTGTTTAGTGGAAAATCCGTGACACAAACTGCATATCAGGGACCTGATTCTTATTTACATTTCTAGATGAGAGATGCTCTTCTCAGAAGAGCATTTTATTTCTATTTTACTTCATATTTTATTTCTAAAAGGCGCCTAGCAAAAGGTGGTTTGCTTTAGCTTCAGATCTATGTAGCATATGACAGTTGCTTAAGTTTGCCAATGGTGATTTCTGCACACTTCATCTAAAGTGCAAGAAAGGTAGGACAGTAAAAGGACAGTTATAATTTATTAATTGTGAGAACAATCTGCAAAACCGATTTCTGTTCCCACAGTTTTAGATGCCAACCTGTCCTCGGGTTGGACCTGTAAAAAGCAATCATCATTACTGTACGAGTAAAACATTTTTCAGAACAGAGTATTGTTTTCACCTGCGACCACAAAGTTGTGGTT
>NW_009213127.1:0-6922 GCF_000690835.1 Fulmarus glacialis | reverse complement strand
AGGAATTTAAGCAAGATACTCCTTACGTCTTTGTAGGTTTCTTTTCTAATGTGATTAGCCCATTCATAATTTTTCAGGTGAATTACTCCTGGCCACTTTAGGTACATGAGGGATTAAGTAAAATAGAGCTATTTCCTTCTTGTTCTGAAAGCAAGAAAAAAGGCTTTTGGGATTTGAGAGGAAGGAACATGAGGAAGCTAAGAATCGTGTGCATTTGATCTCTTTGTCATTTCATTTCTTGAAGTGGAAGACTGAAAAACAAAAGGTTGTTATTCTCTAGATGGCTGAACTCAAACACAAGCCAAGTTACACATGATTTATATAGTGAAAATACGTTCAGGGTGAGATCTCTCAGCATGTTCCCACGTTGCAAGCATTTCCCCATTCATGTAGACAGTGTGGAGTAAACAGACAGAAGCCTATGACTCTTTTGTGCAACAGATGCACCATACTGCCATATCAAAATGTAGCAGAATTTTTACACAGTTTGAAGTAAAGCTATGTTATGCAAAGGCAACATGGCATTATGCATTTTCTGCATAACTAGTATACACTTAATATCTCTGATATTTTGATGTGGGAAATGGGACAGTATAGAGTGACAAAAAAATCAAATACTGATGACAGGAGGGCTTACTTCCTGCAATCCGACTGTTATCATCTTGAGCTGGCACTGTCACAGAAGACAAGCAGGAAGATTTTTAATTTGTGTACTTTGGCAGCACTAATGGATGGAGTAATACCATTAGGCTTCTGTTTTGGAAAAATGTAATAACCCCAAGGCCCTTCTAAGATCTGTAGATATAAAATATTCCTATAGTAAGAATTTGAAATGGAAAACAAAGAGATAAACATCGTATTAATCTCAACTATTGAGTAAATACTATCCATCAATAGGACACATTCTTACCTCCCCATTTCTGAATTTTATTAACCTGTTTAATGGTGAGAAGTTAGTCTACATAAAACAAGAAAAATGAAAAAAACTCTGGACTCCCAAACTGACCGTGAAAAAATCCTTTCTACTATTTTTTGACCCCAGCAAAATGATACACCTTCCTAAGAAATAACACTGCTCTGAGCAGAGCTCTTTTAAAGAAAGGGATTTGTATTTGATGGAAAGGAAAAGCATACACAGCTGAGAAGTTTTCAAGTGATTACTGATAGAAATACAAGCTAATCCGGGAGGTAAAGGGTAACTAAGTCCACATGTGCACCACTAAATAAAAGAAGGCCAGTAAAAATGTCAAGGTTCTGGGCCTCTTATTAGTGGCACTGCTAAGCTGCTATCACAGCCCTCACCTCTGTTTTAATATATTCTAATCAGAGCAAAGAGAAATATCCAGTAAAAGAAGCTGGCTGTAGGCCAGCTGGATGTAGATATGTCCATGCTACTTGGTCTTAAAGCCAGTGACTGGTTCGTAGCCCATTTTATCTGGCAGTACAGGTACAACTTAATTAACAGAAAAGCTGCTAAAATGAAAAATAACAATAAATATAGTAGAAGGAGAATTTCGAGAATGCGAGTAAATTTTGTTGCAACCAGGAAATGATGTTCTGAAGAAAAGACCTAATCAGCTTCAAAACATAGCAGTGAAGGCTCCTTAGGTAGAAGTAGTAGATCAGGCTGTTCTAAAGTCTTTGTTCTGATTCCTTCAATGGGATAAACCAAATTATCTTAAAATAATATGCTAGTATGTTTATTTTGATATGTGAGTGAAATTTATTAATAACTTTTCAGTATGAGGACTTGAATATTATTTTAAGCCGTAGCTATTCAGTTTTAAAGTTTAACTTTACCATTCATGATAGCTGTCCATAGTGTTGTCTTAATTGAAGATCTCCCCCTCCCTTTAAACAGTCAACTTATTAGACAACTCAGCAAGCATACAATGGGGAATACTTGGAGCACCAGTACATTTCATCCTCAGATTTTTTTCTGTCTAACTAGAGAAGGTGGTGATGGTAAGGCAGGAGGAATGGCATGATATATTCTGGATACAGCTGAATAATGCATTGATAATATAAAAGGTTTGCAACACTTTTATTTAATTTTGTTTTGGATTGTCTTCAGATGATTCTTTCAAGCTAAAGTAACACTAAATAATAAAGAATATTTAAAATGAAATGTGAATGATAATTCAATCTAGAAACAGGTGCTACTTTTTTTAAAACACAAGTTAATATAAAGTGTTGATATTATTCTACCATATAGTACCTTGACCTCTGACTGAAGTTTTACAGATGCCTTGTTCATATCCTTTTGATTATCTTAAAATTCAGTAACTGATTATAATTACATTGAATGAATGCAATGCTTATCAGCTTCCTTTGATTTTTGATAGACAGAAACTTAAGTAGCATGCATGAGTATAAATCCACTGACTTCAGGGAAGGTATGCTAGCTTCTACCCGGTCAGGATATGGACTGCAGTGAATAGGGTGCAAGTATGACAAGCTACAGGTGACTGCTTAGATCTCAAAGTGGCTTACCACAGTAGTATTATTACTCTTTAAATGAAAAGGTGAGTTATAGAAAGAAATTGAAATTTGCTTAGGACTGGCACATAAACAAGGGAATTGGATTGGGTTTTCTTTCAAACAGACATTATTAGTTTCATGCTTTTTTTAATGCTCTGCCATATAGCTGAAATGGTTAATTTCGTATTAGATTTAGAAATCTCCTATGGAGTTCATATTAGTCCATTTTTGTCTCACAATTCAGAGCAAGGAGATAATGAAAGGCTTTCTACTAGTTTAAAAGCATTTAAAAATAGTCTAGAAAGCAAAACAAAAGAACCGTCAGGTAAGAAAAGACAACTAAGTAAAATGCAATGTCATGTCTGCACGTTACTCCTACCCAGCCTGGCCCCGGAGGGCAGCTGGTGGGCAGCAGGGGCCTTTAGGGCAATAGGAGCCAGTCAAAGGACATGGAGAGCGCATCTCTCTCTTCTGTCTTCTCCCACTTCCTGGGCATTTCACTCAGCTCTTATCCTTTGTAACAGAAGTTTGACTATTTTTTCCCCAGGTTGGTACTAACACTTCATATACTACTTCACTTGTTCTTTGCATCTCTCAACCCTCAAAAAAGGGCTATAAATATGCTGGGTCTTTTCCTCATTGCTTGAAAAGTTCATTATCAGGCGAGTACAATAAACTCATGTTATAAATAATGTTGTCAATAAAAATGTTACAATAAGTGTTATAATAAACTCTCAGGTTATCAGTGACTCTTACCATGCTTTCTCCACCTCAAAACCTAGTTCTCCAAATCTTTCCTCAGAAGTCATGTTTTCACTGAGAGTTCTTATTCGTCTCTCTGGATTAATTCCAAATGCTCAGTATAAAATGTGATGCTTAAAATTTGCAATAATATTAAAGAGCCCTTACTAAGCCAAAATAAAAGTACAAAGCCTCTGTTTTATCAGAATGCAGAAAAATATTACTTATTAGCCTTCAAACTTCCTTTATAATTTACTGGGAAAAATCAAAATTTGTTTGAGCTCAGTCCTAAACCAGAATGCTTAGTAAATCAGAGCAGTTCATTGTACATATATTGAAAAGACCCCAAAGTAAGCATCTACGTTCCTAAATAGAAGCACTGCTTTTAGTCACAGTTTACTAACAAGAGCGAGCTGAAAAGGATCCATTCATCACAAGTATCCAATGCATGAAAGAAAAAACAACTGGAAAACTTCATTATGAATCTTCCTTCTCCTGTGGAGGATCTTTCCCCTTAAAATGTATTCTCAGATAAATCTTTGAAAGAAAGATTTTTCCAAATCTAAAATTTCACTAGATTTGCCCCTCCCTTTTACGCTTTACAGAGAACTAATTACAGTTGAGGATTTGGGGGGAGAGCTTGCGCTGTTGGGGTTTTTTTTTACATTTTTGGGGGTTTCTTTTTTCTTTTTTAGCTGGCTACCTTTAATTTTTTTTTTTTTAAGTATATAGGCATTCATATTATATGTGTATATGAGGTTTGAGAGCCTTAACATAACTTGTTGCTGCAGAAAAACTGTAAATGTTTTGATGAGAACCTGTCAAAAGTTAGCATTTTCAGAGCACCAACAGCATGTGCCCTCAAGCCTGCAGAAATATAGTGTACACCACCTAGGATGCTCTGCAGTGAGACAGTGCAACAAAATGGGTTATAATTATGTTTATTCTTTATGTTGCAAAATTAGCTAGCAAAAAGTAAAGTTTTGAAAACTCTCTGGGAGTAAAGCTACTCTTCTTATCTTGATAGATATAAATGGCTCTGCACTTTTATCTTTGGCTTTATCTTGTACTGGGGGACCAGGCTGTTGGGATCTCACCCTTGATTTAACTTGGGCTGTACAGAGGAGCTCTCCTCCATGCCAGCTCTGAAGAGAAAGCATCACACAAAATGAGGGATGTAATTTCTTGTGACATCATTCTTTTTCTATGCACTCCTCCTAGGGGCTGCTATAGGCAAAGTCTGATTGGACCTACATGTTTCTATTATTAGATCCCTGCTTTGCAATGTCATAATTTTTTAAATTTTATTTTCAGAAAAGCTATCTTTCTGTGCTTTTATCAGAAATAGATTATTCACTTAGAAAAGATTATTTTATGTCATTATGACAACAAATACTTTCTATTATGAATTACTAATATTTATTTGAACCCTGTCACATTCCTAATTTCAAGAGAGTACTCAGAGTGACAAACTAACAAGGACTGTCACAGGTCATTGTAATTAGAAACATTTTCCAAAGTTCTGTAGTGCTTCAAAGTAAGGAAATAGCAGCTATATCATTCATAATTCATTAAAACTTAAGACATTCAAGTGAATACGAAAATGCTATATGTGCAACTTTGCCTGAAAGGCTGTATGCAAGAAGAGATATGAATGTGTTCTAGTTGTATGATAATTTCCCTTTTATTCAAATGACCTAATTTTCTGTCTTTCTTTCATATGATGTGATTACTTTCATACCACAAATTTCAAAGCTGTGATCAATTTGAATGAAAAATGATTATGACTGGATGTTCCAATTCAATGTTTCTACAAGATAATAAAATGAAGGTAACAGGGGTTTAGCACATTATATGAGCATTAAGACTTGGAATAGCTGAAAAATTTGGGGTTTTTGAGAAATAACGTGCTGTCTCTTTTTCCATGCCTGCAATGCAGTTAACTAAATATCACTACTAATTTTAAATAATTTAATTTCTAAAAACTCTAAGTACATTCTTAAAGACAGCTGATCTAGTAGCATTCCAAATAAGTAGCCATTATCATTTCACATCAAAATGGCTTTTTGATTACCTGGTCTTAGTAATTTTTTTTGCTTGTTTTGCTTAACTTGCAAAGTTCTTTGTATTCTTTATTCAAATCATTTAAACTCACTCATTTTAAAAGGGGTGAAAGAGAGGAAAATATATGATCCAAGAACTAAGCTGCAACTGCTAATACAGCACGAACTGCAATATTGTTTTGACTCCTAGTGAAAGGATACATAAGCAAGTAGAAAATGAAATACATGCACGGATCTTTTGCCATGATCTGTCTTACAAATACAGTGCAATTTGAAATTTGTTTGCCTATAACTGTCTGCACTCAATTCTGCTAATATTTTGCACTTATTGACATATTTTCTATATTACAGAAATCGGCGTTGGGTGCACTTTGTTATGAGAACACAATAAAAATTGTGCTGGAATTTTTCATTAGGATTTTTTTTAAATTACCTTTATAATCTCCTCCTTCAAAACAGATGAAAGCAGGCAATAACTCTCTTGGGGTCACACTACCATAGTAGTAAGTGGATAGTGGGTTACTTATAGCTCCCCAGATTAATAGATGAATATTTTCTTTCAGTTTTTAATAAGTTGGCCTACATGTACCATATAGTCTTATAACACAGACAATTCATTTTAAAAATCATCCTTATTATTGTCTGATTCATGCTATATTTTGATAAACAAAGCTTGGAGTCTATTACAAACATGGTTTACAGGAAAACAGTTACAAGTACGAGACGTCATCTATTTTATAATTAGGACATATCTAAGATACTTGGCTGCTTGGTTAATATATCAATTAGGCTTAATATATCAATTAGGTTTAAGCATAAGTGACCAGACAGCTGGACCCTTTCGTGAAAAACTTAGTTCCCTGTAAAAAACTCTTGAATAAATTCCTGTGATATTAAGATTTTTTCTCTTATTAGACATACTGCACTAAGTTGTAAATAAGTGTTCCATTGTTATATTGGTGAGACGTGCAGATCATTCACAGCAATGGAAGTCACAAGTGTGTAGTTAGAGGTTTCTAAGATCATACAATCATAGAATCATTAAGGTTGGAAAAGACCTCTAAGATCATCAAGTCCAACCATTAACCCAACACCACCATGCCCACTAAACCATGTCCCTAAGCGCCTCATCTACACGGCTTTTAAATACTTCCAGGGATGGTGACTCCACCACTTCCCTGGGTAGCCTGTTCCAAGGCCTGACCACTCTTTCAGTAAAGAAATTTTTCCTGATGTCCAGTCTAAACCTCCCCTGGTGCAACTTGAGGCCATTTCCTCTCGTCCTGTCGCTTGTTACTTGGGAGAAGAGACCAACCCCCACCTCACTACAGCCTCCTTTCAGGTAGTTGTAGAGCGCGATGAGGTCTCCCCTCAGCCTCCTCTTCTCCAGGCTAAACAGCCCCAGTTCCCTCACCCGCTCCTCATAAGACTTGGTCTCTAGACCCTTCACCAGCTTCGTTGCCCTTCTCTGGACACGCTCCAGCACCTCAATGTCCTTCTTGTATTGAGGGGTCCAAAACTGACCACAGGATTCGAGGTGCGGCCTCACCAGGGCCGAGTACAGGGGCACGATCACCTCCCTACTCCTGCTGATTTTCACTATTTTATCACTATTTCTGATACAGGCCAGGATGCCT
>NW_009213126.1:0-12551 GCF_000690835.1 Fulmarus glacialis | reverse complement strand
ATGATTCTATGATTCTATGAAAGTTGGCTTCCAGAAGTTGGCAGTAGGTCGTTATCTGTGTATGTTTTAGGTAATGTTCTGTGTCTGGTAGGTCTCTGTAATACTGTATTTAGGGTTTGTGTTGTTTTCTGGTTTGGAGCGTGGTTTTTATTTCATTTTGCTCAATATTCTCTTTGAAATATTGACATGATGAGAAAATGCTGGAGGTGGAAAGGTTGCCAGTCAGATTGACTTTTTTTTCCTTCAGATTTTCTCTGGTAATAAGAACTTAAACATTAGTGTTTAAAATAGAAAATATGTATAACTGTCAGATTTCTTAGCAGTGATTGAATCAACTGATGTAAAATTTGGATTTGCCTACAAGTGGCAGCCCTGTAACTACTTTACTACTGATGAGAATTAGTTTAGCTTTTGGATATTCTCACAAGATTGCTGCATGAAGTTCTTTATAGATTAATGAAGCATTTGATAAAAATTGTTCAAGGATATGGTCCCAAATGAGTTCTACTAAGACAGACCGACTCCCTCCATTTATCTTTATGGAGTGTTAACGCAATTTACTTAGAACGGAGTGTAAATGTTTGTGATGGCCAGTTCTCGTTTTACAGGTATTTTACATCCATGTGACTGAATGTGCTTGCTATATCTTGACTCGTTTGTAGTGGTTTGATGTATGAAACGTTTGATCTAAATGTTGGCTACGTTTTTGATCCATTTATGTCAAATATAATAGCATGCAAAAATGGCAAATGTATTAAATGTCTTAGTCATGAATAAATTGAAAGATCTTTTCTCTTTGAAATAGTTAAACATGAATGTTTTCAAAATCTTTTTTGTCTTCAGTGTAAAGACACTTTATGACTTCAAAATTAACAGAACTTGTATAATAAATAGCGTTAAAGGGGATATATTTTGGATCCTTTCTTTCGGCAGGATAGAATTTTTGCAGGCTTTAGATATTTCCATCTGATTTTTCTTCAGGTAGTTCAAATATAATGAAGCGTTCTATCTATAGCCATAATATCTATTAAAAATATATCTATACTTAATAGAGATGAAAACCTTGATTATTTACTAGTATGAGAAGTTGATATGTTCTTTGTAGGAACTGTATGTGTACATGTAAATTTTGCTAACAACACAATGCAGGGAATTAATGTGTAGTCTCCCGTGGCACTTATGGAACAAATGCCAATGGAAATGCTGGGTTATTGAAAGGGGCAGTAATTGCTATATATAAGTGCTTTGCAGTTAATGATAACATACTTTGTTATTAATTACAGTAATTACATTTCTTTCAATGAGTGCTTTCTGAAATGAATACAATAGGTATTGCCATTGATTTTAATACTTTACATTCAACTGATCAAGAAGGAAGATTTTTATTAAAAGACAAAACAAAACCCCAACAATTTTATCTTCCAAAGTCATTAAGTTCTAGCTCACAAGATAACACAGTACAACATGGAGAATCAGAGTATGTTGCAGAAGTCTGCTGAAGCAGGTCTCTGGCAAAAGGATTTTAAATTAGAGCATTTTCTTGATATGCATATATTCTCCTCCTTCATCGTTTTACTGTGGTAAGTTCCTGTAACACCTACAAACATGTTAGGAGGAACTTGTAACTCAGAACATTCAAGGGAGTAAAGGCAAAAGTAAAGATTAAAGTTTGATACCTCATATTGTTTGGACTTGTCATTTAAGAGCTGTGTGTTCACATTTTCACCCGTTATGAAAGGAATACAAATTCTCACAGAAGCTATTAGAGGTTTTTATTGTAGATCAAGGTAGATACTGCATTTCCCAGTATCAGAACCTTGCAGCAAGCCTCATACGCTTAATCTGGTAAAAGTCAAATTAACTGTTCGCTGACGTACTAACTGCTTGGATGGCATACAAAAAAAAAAATCTATGTGCAAAATACTACTCATTGACTTTGCTGTATAATTGAGTATTTGTTGCTTGTTAAATTTTCAATTCTTTCTTAGTAGGTCATCTTTTTAATACATCTTTCTTGAACGCTAATATCAAATATGACTGAGGCGAATGGAAAAGTGCAGTGTTGAAACAGCAAATGTCTTAAGCTGTGAAGAGCACAACACTTGACGATTAGCTTGCAGAAGTTTTCTGTAAGTTAATTTTTTTTTTTTTTTGCTTTCTTTTCAGGATACAATCTCACAGAAGTCAGTAGATATTCATGATTCTATTCAGCCTCGATCTTCAGATGGACGTCCGTATCAACCCAGCGCAGGGTCCACAGTAGGTGAAGAAATGAGTAAAACCAGGCCAACAGCAAGTGCGTGTTTTGTAGTGATTTAGCATTTTATATCTGTTAAGAGTAGTATTTAGCAGATGTTTGACATCTTTAGTTATAGCCCCAGCTATAACTTTAGAAATATGATATGAGGAAAATTACATTGGTTAAATTCTTGTCTTCATGTCGTATGACAGAATTCTGTTGGACTCTTGTGGGTCCACATTTTTGACCTGTGCTTTAAAAATCTAGAGTTCAGCTGCTAACTTGCAGGCTTTTTACCCAAAGCAAAATATTAAAAATAATACTCTCCTTATAATGCTATGTAAATGAGTAATTATTTTTTCTTAAGAGCAAAGTTCTGTCTATGCAGAATGCCACAGAAACAATAGCTGGGAAAAAAAAAGTGTATTCAGACTGATTTGAAGAGAGTATATCAAACCCTTAAGATACGTGTGCAAACTTATGTGTTGGTGCTTAAAATGCTCATGTCTGGTGGTATTAGTGCTTGCCATAAGTACAAACAAGCATCGGTGATACCAGTGCTATCCTAAGCCTCCCCTGCCTGTGGACAGTCTCAGCCTCTGGTTCTTGCCATTGCACTGATGCTAACAACAAGGTCACTAATTTTGGTGATTTTTAGGTAACATTGGATATTTGTCCAATATATGGCAAGTGACTTTAAAGTTAGGAAATAGTTTTTTAAAACTTGCCTATTGTTAACACGGTGATCAGTCCTGGTTTTAGAAGAGTAATTCAGATGGGTGGATTCCAGGTTTGGTTTATGAATGTGCTTGAGGTTAAGCTGTTCTTCAACTTACCCCCAAAATAGCTCAAAAAAGAAAAAAGTATTGCAGTTCTTTAGTCAACAAGCAATTTTCTTTTTCTTTCCTTTAAAGAATTTCCAGAACAGAAGTTATTTGCTGCACTTTTGATCAAATGCGTTGTACAACTGGAACTCATTCAGACTATCGACAATATTGTGTTCTTCCCAGCAACTAGCAAAAAAGAGGATGCAGAGAATCTAGCAGCAGCACAAGTAAGTAGAACTGATAGGTATCTCTCTTTTTAACAGCTTTTTCTCTGGCGGATAAAGTTTCATAAACTCCTGTAACATCTTGTAATTTACAATTTTTAGAAGCGCTTGAGAACTTCCAGCAGACTGTTGAGATCTTTTACATCTTGCATTAAATTGCATTTGCTGTGCTGGGGCAGCACACTGTGGAGATTAAAACATATATTATTCAAAGGGATTTATGTATCTGGGATGTGGATACAACTTTTAATACAGTTTTAAGTTTAAATACAAGTACAGATGAAAACAGGGTAGGATTGAGTCATCACAGGAGCTTGCTGAAGACAATTGTGAATTTTTACTTGAAATCTCTTTTTTTTTTTTCTTTCTTTTTTTTTAATAGAGAGATGCAGTAGACTTCGATGTCCATGTGGATACACAAGATCAAGGGATGTATCGTTTTCTAACATCACAGCAGCTTTTCAAACTTCTCGATTGTCTGCTGGAATCTCACAGATTTGCTAAAGCATTTAATTCAAACAATGAACAAAGAACTGCTCTCTGGAAAGCAGGTGAGTCAGTCACCTTGGAGAAATATTTTGCGAGAATGTGTTACTGTGCTTTGAATTGACCCAAATATAGGTCAAAAGTACTTTGATGCTGAGTGTAAAATTGAATATCAGGCTGTAACTTTATAACTCTAGAATTCCTAAGGGGAGCAGACTTCATCTGTGCAGGTGCAAATATCTTTTTGATTTCTTAAAATTTAAGGTTTCACTGGGTTACGGCTGCCAAGCTTATCCCTGGCTGTAGCTGTGAGTCCCATGCTTGGAAGCTGCAGGCACAAAACCCCAAAACTTGTTAGGGGGGTTGTTTTACCTACCAGTGTATGAGTGAAATATATGTCATTTTCTGAAAGAGATGGAAAATGAACTCTCTGTAGCATTGTGTTTAATCTATTCCTTGCACCAAAGTTAGATATGTTAATATTTTTAATGGTGAATGTATAGTGTGAATGTGCAGCAAGCTGTTTTGTGCATTGATGCATGCATACACAGAACCATTTCAGTTTGAGTGAGGTAGTATTAATATTTATGGGTATGCTTTTTGCTAGTATAGGACCTCCACTAGTGAACGGAGTTTAATTATACGGTAACAGCTTTGGAAACAGTAATATTGTAGACATTTTTGTCAAAAACAAGCGATAAAACAGTATACAGTATAGATACATGATTGAGACAAAACGGTCCATTGTTCAGGTGGTTAGAATGCGCTTTTATCATACACCCAGGTATGGTGATTCATACACCAATGATACACACATCTACTTGGAAGCTTACATAAAAATGGGTGCCAAACACAATTATGGTGTATATACTTAGGTTAATTTTTAGAAGTACTCCATTGTACTAGACGTCGTGAGAAATTAATTACATAAGGTGGTTCTTCTAACCGTCTACGTGCAGAAGATGCTTCAAAGGAGAAGTAGGGGTCTGTAAGGGAAAATGTCAGGTGAAACAAAAATCTAAATGGATGCTTGGAATTTCTCTAGGTTTCAAAGGCAAATCAAAGCCTAATCTTCTGAAACAGGAGACTAGTAGTCTTGCCTGTGGGTTGCGCATTCTGTTCCGTATGTACATGGATGAAAGCCGTACCAGTGCATGGGAGGAAGTCCAGCAAAGACTACTAAAGTAAGGTCCATGTAGCTGAACCTGTTGATGTAATTTCTGATGTTAAAGAATGTTTATTTTTATTTAAAAGGATAGACCTCTGTTGGCAGTAAACCTCCTAGAGCTAACACAGTATGGTGGTGGTCACAGCTAATACTAAAAGAGTTTTTATGTTGTGTGGAGAGTGCTGTGCCTCCAGCTACTAATGCTGCTTCTGCTTTTTGTTCTCATTACATGTTTTGCAGGAGAGAACAAAGGTTTTGTCACCTTCTCTTTTTGTAGCGTGTGGGTAGATGGGGGATTGTTATAGCTCCTCTTAAAAAACAAAAGCAGCTATCACCTAAACCCTGCTTTTTTCTTTCAGTAACCTCAGATATTTTAGGGAACTGATGCCGTTGGTTCTCATCTGCAGAAATGAGCAGTGGGCTTGAGGAGCCTATGGGCATACAGAAGCTTTTGGCTTTTTGGTTATTCATTGCTACGAATACTAAGATTCACCTGGATGTTTTTAGTTACAAAGTTGTTTGAGTGTTGGAATAACAGAGGGCTTAAGACCATGGCAGTAATATAGTGAAAGTATTCTAAGGTTTATAGACCAGGGAGCAGAGCTGAAAACTACCTGGTTACATCAGCGTGATACTAATTTTTGAAGTCTGCCTATCATTTTGTTACGTGCATTTTAATACCTCTCAAAGAGCACTTGGTACACTTGAAATATATGCACAAACAGCATGATCATGTTTTGTCAGCATATTTGATACTGAAGTCCTAGGACTTTGGTTTTGAGTTGAACAAAATCACTGCTTTCTTTTACTAATTAGGCTTACAGTAGCTTTCATAAAACGATGCTGTTCTACACCAGGGCTCTACACTGGTATATTTGCAAAGCCAAAGCTCCCTCTCTGCAGTAGAGCTCAAAATAAAATGTTAGCTACTAATTTTTGTGTCTTTTCTCTCTAGTGTCTGCAGTGAGGCTCTGAGTTATTTCCTCACTCTTACATCAGAAAGTCATCGGGAAGCCTGGACTAATCTATTACTCTTATTTTTGACTAAAGTCCTGAAGATAAGTGATGAAAGGGTAAGTAACTGTTTGGGATGGTATTTAGGACAACGTTTACAGGTAAGAAATAGTTCCAGACCGGTTCTTCACACGCAGTTATATACTTGACTTAGAAGCTCCTTGACTTAGTGCTCTGTAGACACTTTTTGTTGAGGGAATGTACATTGAAACTGCACTTGACAGATACTGACAGTAGCAGTGCAGAGTGAGGGTGCAGTGAGTGATAACATAAAATGTGTCTGAGAAAATTTAAAAGATGCTAAAATCCTTTAGAAGGGTGTGTTAAGTTGCTTTTACCCCTCTCCTGCTGAGGAAGAGCATTAGTGGCTGATATTCAAAGAAATAACTCCTGTTTCTGCTTCCAGTGCTACATCACCTTGACCTCCTGCAAAGCAATTCTGTAGTAAATAAACCCGTATTTAGATCTCTCTCTATTTCTAACAAAACTTGGCTGAAATATTAAGTGAAAGGGGCCAACTACAACAAAAAACTTAACTGATAATAGAAAAATTATTCCTCTTGAAGAATAAGCATGCGCAAGGAGCTATGTGTAGCTAGTGAGCATCTGTCAGAGTACATCACAGCTGTCTTAGCCTTATTCTAGCACTGCCAGCTTCAGTTATAAAGATGTTTCTGCTTGTCACGTTGTGGGTTTCTCACCTTGACTTGGGAGAGTATTTAAAATTCTTCACTTGCAACACACTTTTTGAGGTGTATTGATGCATAATAGAATAATTTCTTCTGTTTATTTTCTCCTCAGTTCAAGGCTCATGCCTCATTTTACTATCCTCTGTTGTGTGAAATTATGCAGTTTGACCTTATTCCTGAACTTCGAGCCGTTCTACGAAGGTTTTTCCTGCGGATTGGTGTGGTTTTCCAAATATCCCAACCACCAGAACAAGAGTCTGGAATAAGCAAGCAGTAGCAGATAGTGACTGAGTATTGCTCGGTTTAAAAGTTTATATTCCTCAGCTAAATAAAAGGGCCAGGTAGCTGAGCCATTCTGTCTGGATATCCATAAAAATGGTTTCTTTGTATGGCAATGTGTATCCAAGGGTTAATGGTACAGATGCTTACAACTGTAATTAAGGCTTGCAACACTCCAGTCCCTTTATTTCCTGATGGATTATCTCTATCGGTTTCTCTTACCTGGCTCATGCTGAGCACAGAGCCAGTTTTTAGCACAGTCCTCTTTTCAGCATGGGCTGCAATATCCTTTACTGTCCTAGACAGCAGTATAGCAACAGATGTTTATGGCGGGTGTGAAAGTAAAATGTACCCAAAGAACTATATATGTAAAGGTTTGAGCTTCTGCAAGAAGTACAACTCAGGAGAGCTGTATTTTGAAGGATAAAATGTTTATAGTGAAAAGAAAATGGAGATTATTGTTCATGGTAAAAGATATTTAGCAACTATGTCTGATATTCTTATTCTAAGATTTTTGCACACTCAGGCTGTCTGAGACATTGGTAATCATCCTTCTGTGAAAAATGTACAGAGATGCAGGTCTGTAATATAAACTCTTTAACACTATACAGTTCTTCCTGAATTGTTTTATTTCTGTATTATTGATTTGCTGAAAACCCATAACACTTCATTGTTTACCAAATGCACTAGAAGTTTGGGTTTATGTTTTTTGGGTTGTGATTTTTTTCTTTTTTTCTTTTTTTTTTTTTTGTTTTATTTTGTTATAGCCAAGAAGTTAGTGTTGCTGACTTTTGTCAAGAACAGAGGTAGAAATATCATGACTGACTTAACTACCTGTAATATACTTGTTTTAGGGCTTTTAACTATAAGGAGCCATTGAAATGATGATCCTTCAAGGACTGGAACTTGAATCACTGCAAACAAGTCTAGGTTGTGTCTGCTGTCAGATGTTTTTTGTTTGATGTAGATTTCACTCTTATGTACAGAATTTAATGTTGAATATATTCAAGTAACAAATCTGGCATGGTTTGGGGATGGTTAAATTTATTGGAAATGTATTCATACTGTGAATTGTGCTCTGATGGTTAAAAGACAAGATTGTCAAGCATTCTGTATTACAATGGATGTAGAAATTTTTTTCAGATGGACAAAATGTATATGGTACAGATATGTAAAGTTTTCTATGTAAAAAAAAATTCTGTACAACTTTCTGTACAATATTTGGTTCTCATCTGGCATATTCTAATCAGGTTATAGGTCAATAAAGTTTTTGAACTCTTTCATCAGTGCAATCAAAACCAGTCTAATCCACAGCTACTTGTTTTACAGTTTCCTTTGCCTCTCACGCTCTCGTTTCAAAGGAACAAACCCCAGCTCTCCGGGGGCAGAAAGGTGGATGCCCTTTGGTTGACTAGGATGTGTCTTCTCACTGTTAGGCAAATACAGGGTGAAAAAGAATGGTAAGTTCAAAAAAAAAAAGAAAGTGCTTGGAGGTGGACTAGTCAAATGAACCCTCTAGTGCTGCACAGATAGAAACTCAAATACTGCATTTTGCTTTCTGGGGATTAAAATATTGATACGAAACAGACTATGGAATAAGGGCGGATGGGAGGGAAGGGCTGGGATTACAGTTCACCTGGCTGCTGAATGAGAATACATCAGCCTGCTGAGCCTTGTTTTTGTAAGTAAAAGTGGAATTGGATTGTTGTCCAGTGTGTTCTCACGACTAGCAAAGAAAGGAGAGAAGCACGAAGACTGAAAAAAGTGGATGAGGGAGCCTAATCTCAAAGGGGAATGAGTCTCCCTGTAGCCGTTCACAGCAGGCTCCAAAAGTAAGTGTAAGCAGTTCAATGAAATAGCTATGGGAAAGCCAGTGAAGGGAATTAAAAGGCATGACCTGTGACTAGGAGTTTTCTCATAATGTTAATTGGGGTGGAGCAAGTCAGAAGTAGAGAATTGAGGTTATTTTAATTAACTGTAATTGTACAGCCTTTCCTCTTGGGCTGTGTTTTATTTTTTCAGTTTGTTGTGTAATGTTTAAGTCTTAAACCACTGTATGAGGCCAGACCTAAGGTCTTTCTTGTCTGTTTGACAGTGATCAGTAATAATTCTTAGAGTAAGGCATAATGTGTCCCATCCCTATTGATGCCATACCCTCCCCCGTGCCTGTGGCAAGCAGTGTTCTTGGTACCATTACCAAGGTGTTCCTGGCACTGTTACCCAGAACGCTGTTTTAACAGCCATTTATGTCTCTGTTATCCATGTGTCTGCCTAATTCCTTTTTAAATGTCTGTGTTCAAGATTCAGCATTCAGTGGCAGTGAGTACAACAGATAGAAGTTCGGTAGTCTGGGTTGGGTTTTTTTTTGTTTGTGTTTGGTTTAAACCTTACAGCTTCATTGTTCTGTTGTGTACTCCTATTTAGTAGTGACTTTTTTCTTAACAGCATGACCTTCTCATGCCTTACCTTATCACTGTTAGTCTTGGTTCATTGGAAACGGAACTCCCGTATCATCATTACTCTTTTCTATACCTCTCTTTAGTTCTTGCAGTGCCAGAACTGCACTGGCTGTACTCTGGGTGTCACGTTCAACTGGCGGCTCTCTAACCACTCACGTCTACAACGATTATCAGAAAAGTGGGGTCGGGGGCAGGAAGTGGGTTCTGTTTTAGTCAACTCAGCTGTGGGTTGCAGCTGCATTTATTTTGCAGATGAGACTGTCACGATAAAAAGAAATTTCAAAAAATTAGGAAGGCAGGCAGAAAGGCCCTGCCTACAACTGAACTTTAGGTATGCAGAGGAAGCTGAAGGAAAGGTTTGGAAAGGAAAGATGTTTAGGACCAAGAGTCTCCCAAAGGGTAGCCTGGATGCCAAAGGGAGGGTCGCTGTAAGGAGGAGTGTCATTCACTGTGCTAAGTGCTGCTGAGCAGTGAGGTTAAAGCAAGTTCAGTGGTTTCAGGTCACTGCAGAGGTGAAGGAAGCAACTTGAAGCGGGGGCTGTGCAGTCTCCTAGACTTGAACTGGAGGAAACGAACAGCAGCCTGTGATGGCAGTGACATTTACAAAAATTCCTGCAGTTAAATGAGGCTGGCTTTTTAGGATAACACTAACTTTATACTTCTATCAGGGGGTGAAACTTCAATCAAAGTTCAGGGAATAAAGAAAAATCAAACTGTAGGCCACTAGATGAGGAAGAAGAGAAGACAAGCTGTATATCTAGCAGGGAGTTAGTGCAGTGAATGTATCACAAAGCTTGTCTCATGAATCAACCGAAGAGTCATCAGGAATCAAAAACAAGGGGAAGACGGGCAGGTGACAAACTGAGAGGCTCTGTGCTAGGGTGATAATGGCATTAGGAAACATTTTTACCTTAGCTGCTTAAAATTATTTTGGGATTCCTGCCTCTGGGAAATTCAGAATTGAGCAGCCATGAGGCCTATGCTACACGCTCTAGCCTAGGTCTTGGATTACACTAAGATCCCTGCATTACTTACTGGCCATGGCTGTCATACCCAAACTGACAGACGTGATAAGCCATTTCTGGCTCATCAGCTAAGAATCAGCCTGATTTGGCACGTCCTCTCTGGGAGAAAACATGGTAAACCTGTGAAGAAGCTAAGTGCAACACAGTGTTGAAGTACATCTCTGTCAGTAAGCATCTCCTGCCTGCCGTCATCACAGAAGTGCTGTGGCCTTTAAGCAGGTAGACAGAAGTTTGAGGGTGGCATTTTAGTAAAAAATAAAGAAATTTTTACAAATTGTTTTTGTTTCATCATTTGATTTTTCCCTGCTGGTCAAGCATTCCTAACCAAGAAGAAAGTCACACCCTTACCCTTGCTTCGCCTTGGTGTTTCAGTTCACTGAACTAAAATCTTGCTTCCATCTACACATCCTTCTTGCTAAAGCGCCGTGCTTTTATTCAGCAACTTTTCCATGTGTTTTTCCTGCTTCTTTGAAGACAGCCTAAACATTCTAGTTTGTTCATGAGTAAATATAAGCCGAAGCAAATGATAAACTACGAAAACTGAAGTCTGCTTTCACATTTTTAGTAACAAAATAATTTATTAACTCTTAAATCAGAACCATAAATTAAATATATGCAACAATATCTGTATTTCCAGCACATAACAGGTTAGGGAACAAAAGATACATTGCTAATAGTCATTTTTCCATGAAACTGTTCACTGAGCTTTCATGCAGCATAGCACTCATCACTGTATGAAAAGCAAGTGCCCTTTTCCAAGTTATTTACTCTTTTGGTAAAAGCTTAAAATGCATGTCTGCCATTGGGTTACTCTGTTTCCAGACAGTTTTGGAGTTTGCCTACAAACAAAGCTAAAAATTAACTTTGATTTAATATCAAATTCACACACACACTCTGTTTTTGTGGCAAGTCCCACTCTGAGGCTGAAACTTGTATAAAAAGTGCAAAACCTGCCAAGCTATTCCTCCACTTTCCAGTCATGTAATACAAAACATCCCTGCCCTACATCTCCATTACACTGCAGCTTCTGTTGCTTCATTATTGCTATTTTACATTACACATACAGCTCCACACTATGTACATGGAAGAGAACCATCCCTACAAGAGACGCTGGAAAGTGCAGGAGTGCGGAACCGTCCCTCCTCTGCGGCAAGGCACAGCTGGTTCACGCGGGGCTTGAGTCAGCCGTGCGCGGTTGAGAGGCCTTGCCAGCTAAGCGGTAGCGTGGTTTCGGGCGAAAGCTTTGCTGGGCTTGATTGTTCAGCCATGAGCCTCTGGAGCGTCTCTGAAGTTCCCGGTCGCAGCCAGGGCTCTGTTGCAACCGTGTCAACAGAACTGGGCCGTCTGCCAGCGTTAGATGGAGCGTGCTTCAAAAGGTCATCTGCTTCGCCTAAGGAAATGTTATCACCTGAGAGAGAAGGAGAGCAACGTACATATGTTAAAGGGGACAAAAGCTTATCACATCTTACCACAACATTCTGTTGTATTGAACAGGCTCATTTGTCTGCAATAAATGCATAAATAATGCTTTTAAATTACATTTTTGATGTTCTGGGGAACTGGGCCCATCTACTCAACAGCTAAAGACTCCAAGTCTTTGATGTCTAATGCCAACAGTTCCTCCCCCTGCCAGATCAACAAGGGGCGATACAGGCAACCTTGGATGGACATGGTAGAAGGTTCTTGCTTGCCCAAAGCCTCCTATTACAGCAACAAGTCAAATCTGTCAGTGCATATATGCATAGAAAATGCATATAAAAACAAGGGCATTAAATTACAGTGTTATGGCTAAACGGTCTTGTATAGACAGTCTCTCACTCGGCGAGAACTCAGGAAGAATTATTTTAATACTGGTAAGCAGTGCAAATGCAAGCAAGTCTGTACATCACAGTCCAGCATAGCTAATAACTTTAATGCAATGTCCTTCTGAAATGCATACTGGGTAAGTCGTCATCTTCCAGCTACAAAACAAACCACGCAAACACCCTCCCCCCCCAAAAAAACCCAAAACAGCCTTGCTTTTGAACTTGGGGTCGTTATCACTCTGAACTCTACCATTACTTGTTTCGATTCAGTCAGCAATCATACATACCTAATACCTTAAATAGTTTTTAGTGTGGATTATCAAGCAACATAAATTT
>NW_009213125.1:0-3060 GCF_000690835.1 Fulmarus glacialis | reverse complement strand
TCTACTGTGGAGCATTTTCCATTATTCTTCGCAGTGGCTGCTGTTGGTGGGAAGGTACAGAAGTAGAAACCCCCCCTATACCTAGTATAAGAATTCTGTCTTCCATGCAAGTTTGTTTTTGTTTTTTGTTTTTTTATTTTTGTGTATGTGTGTGTGCAATTTATTTCTAGGTGGAGAGTTTCCTTGAAGTTCTACGTGAGGCTGATCAGACACTTGCTGACAATCTAGAAAAACGTTTCCCAAGCCTGAAGGTTCACGCTTAAGAATGTACATGAAATATTTTCCTTCTTTGGAATGAAGATTTTTGACTGTTTTATTACAGTGTTTCAGAAAACAAGTTTTCAGTAAATGCAGGAGAATGAGGCAACCTCCTTACCAACAGGTGGCTTTTAAGAAAAGTTCCAGGTAGCCCTCATTAGGGTTAATCTGGTCTGCATGGGGAAGGAAATTACTGTAAATTCAATTCTGCATCTTCCATCCTGTTTGCTCTGGTGATGAGAGACTGTTGATTTCTAATTGCTCTTCTGCAGCATAGTGTTCTTTGAATAACTCTTGATTCTGTGTTTTTCAACTTAAGTTGAAACAGCAAAATGAATGAAATGCACTGAGTAGTTTTTTTAACATGATGCTGGTTTCTTCTAAGTTGCCGTTGGCAAAAGGAGGATTGATCAATAGGAAATCTCAGATGTCATCTGCCTAAGGACCTTCAAGCACCTGATAAAAACAGAGTTAAATTACACAGAGTTGTTTGGTCCCCCCCCCTCCCCCTTTTAGATCATATCAATACCTTGAGCAGGTATTGTGACAGAAGTGTTTCATCCCGCTCCTTTAAAATCTTGACACTTCTTACATTGAAGCCTCTTCTACACTGCAACTCTGAGTTGTGGCGTCTAGGTCCTGTGCAGTTTAAAGGATTTGAGAATATGGTTACCAGTGGTCTGTGCTGCTGCTTCCAACCATTGCAGTCAGTTACCCAGAGTTAGAGTTGTAGGGCAGATTTGGATTTAATCCGTGGCATACTTGCAAACTTTCTGCTTTTTTAAAGCAGTCTATACTTCAGTTTAGGAATGTAACATGTATCAGACAGTTCTTTCCTCATTATGTGTCTTACGAATTATCTGTGAATGACATTAGACGTGCCATGCTAGCCTCGGTTTTTCAGGGGAGCTTAAGGTGTTAGGTCACTTGCAGTAAATTCAGTCTACAGTCTTCTAAAAATCCGACTTCTAATTATATTATGTTTTAACTGCATTATACTTCTAGATCACTTGCCTGCATGCAGTGCAGCTAACATTTTCTGTGTCTGAAAAGACAGTATAGCAACACATCGGCGTCACTGTTTCTGTAAGTGAGTGTGGAAAACAATTGGTCTCTTATTAGGTTTGGGATGTAAAAGAAAATGGGAACAAGAGCATAGAGAATAACTTAATACCATATACACACATTCCCTGGCTCTCCAGGTTTTTGTAGACTTTACGTATTGTGCTGGGCCATGTTTTGTTTGCCCTGAGTTACCTGTACATGTGGTAAAATACAGTATGTGTATATGTATATAGCCTTTTCATCCAAACTTCCAGTTTTCAAAAATAGTGCAATTTAATCATTCCCTTGGGCTGCCAGCAGCATCTTAGTTGTCAGCAGGGGGTTTAGAATTACAAATATCTGACTTGTGTCATGGTTTCTATGAATTTTTGTATGCTGCATTTATTGGAGAAAACTGGTAACTGTGAATAGGATGACAGCATTTTTCATACTACTTTGACAGTTTTTTGGTATTTTCTTAAACCTACAGATTTGTAATAAAGTTTCTTTTTAGAAAAAAACAGTATGCTTTCCTTCATTCTAAGTGTCAATTAAATTTGTTTTCTGAGCCACTGGAAATGTCTGTTACTTTCAAGTATGTCATTTGTAAGAGGAAAATTGAACCTCTTTATAATGTCCTGTAAAATATGTTGTCCTTCGTTGGATATTCATTTTAACTCTCTCTTGCTGTCTTAGTCATTTTTATGGTTTGGAAGTTAATGTCTCTCTCATCCAGTTGTTAACATTTTTCTGAGCTTAGTTTGTCCCCAGGTGTGTCATAAAGTATCTTTATGAATAGTCCACCGTAGTTAAGAATTATTTCTGGTTTGTCTCTCGAAATTTGTTGTAGTTGTTGAAGTTTTGCAGTAGTTGTTTAATGTAATGTACAAAAAAGCTGAGACAAGATCTGTTGTTTTATTTTGTTCCTCCTTCTTTTCAATACACAAGTATCCAGTATTGGCTGATTAATAGTTAAATGTGGTTTCACTAATTACAACAAGTAGGTGAGATACATAATTTCTCTATAATATATATATTATAGGGAATATAATTATTGCCTAAGTGGGATGATACCTAATGCCTGTCATGTGGTAGAAAAAATGACTGGTGTCAGTAAGTGGGAAACCAGCTGGGTGACATCCTCCCGCTCTTCTGCTATAGAAGAAGCTGTAGAAACGGGTCCATCAGCCTTGCATCAGCAGAATGATAATTCAAGTATGCCAGGAATTTTTATCCTTGATAAACATGGAGAAATTGCCTAAGTGGGATGATACCTAATGCCTGTCATGTGGTAGAAAAAATGACTGGTGTCAGTAAGTGGGAAACCAGCTGGGTGACATCCTCCCGCTCTTCTGCTATAGAAGAAGCTGTAGAAACGGGTCCATCAGCCTTGCATCAGCAGAATGATAATTCAAGTATGCCAGGAATTTTTATCCTTGATAAACATGGAGAAATGGAGACGGATAAATGGAGACTGAATCCCCCCTTTGCCCCACCAAACCCCTCCTGTGCAGTCTGTGCGGCATGGGTGGGGCAGCGCTGTCTTAGGAGCAAAAGGCTGGTGCCAAATTGAATGCAAGGTAAATGTGCAATGTTTTTGGCATTCCGATGCAGAAGAAACTATTTGTGGTAGCGGGTGAATGATGTGTTTGGAAATGGTGCGCATGTATTTCATCGGCCTGCCAGCAGGGATCTCCCTTAGCCTGTGCTTCGTGAACATGTGTCTGGTTTTTTTTGGTGGTGGTGGGGTGGGGGATG
>NW_009213124.1:1711-2060 GCF_000690835.1 Fulmarus glacialis | reverse complement strand
TAAAAATATATATATAAACAGCAACTCCTTCTTCCTCTCTTCCACCAGCACATATGCTGTTTCACAAGAGGCTCCCAGTCCCTGAACACAACCTCAGACAGTACAAATGTTGAGATAAGAAGAGAGAATAGTTCTTTTAAAAACTTAATTGATTAATAAATTCAAAGGGCTGGTTGCTAACTAGGTTTCAAGTACTGTCTTTTAGATAATTATATAGATAATCACTTACTTTCTGACTTCTGTGGCTATAGCGATCATCAGGACATTACACATTTGCCTTAAATACAAAGCACATCCCTCTTTTTCCTGTAAAGAACTGGAATAATGGCATTCATGTCTCTGGGGTATT
>NW_009213124.1:0-1655 GCF_000690835.1 Fulmarus glacialis | reverse complement strand
TCATTTTAGAACACATCATTTGTGGCAGGTGTCATTTCACTCATATTTTCTGCTTGACTTTTTAATTCACAGATAAGTCATAACACTGTTAGCAACTTCCAATACGCCCTCTAGAAGTGGATGAAGAAATACCAGAAAGGAAAGACTATGAAATTTTGAGTCCTAACTATTCCAGCTGCCAGTTTCACAGAATCAAACATTTCACACATTGGTAGAGGTGTTTGGGGGTTTTTTGTTTGTTTGTTTAGGTGGGTTTTTTGGTTTGGGGGATTCTTGGGGGGGAGGGGGAAGATATCTTTAGCCTGTAATTTGTTCTGTATTTAAATGCAAAACCTCCATAATTAATTACGTACTGAAGTCAAGTTTAAAATTACAAACAAAACTTGTTTGCTATTTTAGCTTTGAGCTCATAGGCTCTCAACTGAAATGAGACACCACGAACAATTTGTGGATAGTCATGAGAAATGTTAGAAGACGGGGCACACAGAGAACTGTATGTTATATCCACCAGTTACCAAGCTAAATACAACTTCGCATTTACTGAACAGTTAACAGAAGACCTGCTAATGCAATCATTTTGTACCTCCAAAGCTGGTGTTGTGAAATATCCTGACAACTTCAAAACTATACAAGTCTTAGACCCTTCTGAAATAAGTCTTAGTCTGCATTACATACATTCAGAGGAATTTTGTTTGGGTTTTGGGAGAAGGTATTGTTGTTATTTTTACTGTCCACAGAAACACAAAAGAATGCAAGACAAAAATTAATCATGCTATTTAAATTATAATAGCTTCATTTTCCCAATATTTTCTCTCTTAGCTCACTTTTTTTTTTTTTGCAATGAAGCACAAAATAGTGAAAAACTACCAATATACAACACAAAATTAATGGGAATCTCTGAAAGGTGGCATATACATTTTTAAAGCTTTACACCAAAAAAGACACATCCAGGAAAATTAACAGGTTGCATCCTGCAAACTGACCAATGTATGTGCATTCCTGTAGTTTTAATGAGAAAACTCAACTGAGACTGCACATGTTATTCCATTTCAGAGTCTTATACGGGCTTAGGATTTAAGTGAGGCACCACTTTAGTATAATTATGAAAGATACAACTCTGAAGATTTTCAGTGTAACACTCCATGGGTTTATTCACCACACAGGCATTGAACCAAAAAAAACTTTCTTTTAGAATTTCTTTCTGCTAAGCAGAAAAATTACAACAGAAAACTTGGTCCCTTCAAATCCCATCTTGATAAGGACACTGCCAATTCAATGAACAAAAACATAAAAGTTTCTGCTAAGATTTCCAAAACCCTTCTGCTCTAGCTTGCCAAGGCACAGATCAGTATCAGCCTGTTGCTCAAAAGACATAGCTGGAGCTAGGAACAGGGATTTTTTTCGGGAATTTGTCACAGGGGCTGTTGCCCCTAATCTCCCATGAAATGAGAATACAGGTCAGGGGAACATCGCCTGGAATGCCCTGCTTTCCCTTTAACAGAGTACAACAGCAAGATACACACCTACAAGGCCAGAGCTCTTATAAGCCTATTCATGCTATCCTTACAGGGATACAGCACGGCACGCAGGACACGCAGCCAGCCTGACTTGTCTTATCAGTGAGATGGTACTGAGAGAGCTGGCGGAGGAGCTTG
>NW_009213123.1:0-5285 GCF_000690835.1 Fulmarus glacialis | reverse complement strand
TTAATGATTCTATGATTCTATGATTATCACGAATGCCAGCTAATGGGAGAGACATGTCAGACTGTTGTTGGGTATATAAACTCGTAATGAATCAGGGCACTGTAAAGCACAGCTGACACAGAAGAGAGCAGACTAAGCAAAGCTTCTTGCAAAATTGCTGTGAGATCCACTACTTATTCTCTGCTTGTGTCCCAGTTGTCCTTCTGGTTTGTAATCACATTGATGTTCTCTAAGGTTCAGTTCTCAAAGCAACAGTTAGGTTCCAAACCTATAAAGCAAGAACAAACAAAAAAAAGCATAACAAATCAAACCTAAGAAGGTAGAGTGACCATAGAATCCATCAGACTTTTAGAGGTTAATCAGCTATAACATTTATAGCTCAGCTTGAGTAATATGAAACAGGATCTCTCTTCTTTATAGTGCTAACTCATCTACAATTCTGTACTCATGAAAGTTCATAGCCTGTTTAAGTGGTTCTGTAAGCAACTATCTGGAAAGAGCAATTTGCAGATGCGGTCTGCAAATGTGGAAAAAGGCTGAACTGTGTAGCTGTGATTCAATCACACTCCTTCTGGTATGTTCCAGAATACTTTGGCTTATGTAAGACAAGAGTAACCTACCACAAACCAGCCTTAAATTGAAAGGAAATGGTTGCTTACAATACACAGAAAGTAATTTTCTCAGTTACATTCTTTAGGTGGCATCTTTGGATGCTGTTTATATATTTAACTATTTTAAACATTGTTTTTCAAAATACTAGTATGATACTAAGTTGACTGAGCCTTCATTTGAGCTACATGTTTGCCCATTCCTGGTTCTGTTCTCAAACTTCATTTTATTACTGGATGATAAGGACACAGAGGTAATATACTTACTGACGAAGGGGAAAAGTTGCCTTTCTCTTTTATTACTTACTGAATTTTACATTGCTTGGATACCAGTATGCAAAGCCAAAATAAAACTAGCATCATATAACCTTCACTATTTTTATTTTCTGTTCACAGAATCCATGAAATCTCATATTCCTTTTATTAAAGATGCATATCTTTCCACCCTTGAACAAGAAATCGCTGAAACAAGAAGATCAACTTTTAGTGAAGTATAGATACTGGGCTTAGAATACACTTGCATTGCTTGCACAGTATTAGTATTAATAAATGCATAAACAGGGATAACAGGAAACAGTAGTGGTAGTTGTTAAAGTTGAGCCAAATTTTCAATTATTTAAGCGATGAGTTTAAAACTGAGTTTTGATCTGCAGCTGAAACTCAAAGCCTTCAAATAATTGCTGTCCATTCACAAGATGTTTCTTATGGAAGTCTTGTGAGAAGAAACAGTATTCTGCAAACTTGCAGTCAATTGAGTTCAGTGACTGCAATGTCCCTAATCCTCTGTGGGGTATATATTCCAATTGGGAATCTTACCCCTACTTCTGGTTCTTAAATATCTTGATGTTTAACAAAGCGTGTGGCAGAATCTAAGATGTTAAGATTAGAGAATTCCAAAGTTCCTTCCATTTGGTCTGCATCACGGTTTCAGATTGTCAAAATCCTTCATTAAAAAAAACCCAAACTGCATATTAGCAACCATATGCTTCCATTCTAATTGAATTTGGCTTGCCTGCAATCTAGTGTGACGGAATCCAAAAATAGTGATCTAGTGTTGTTCCCAATACACGCTTACTTTTGAGATCCTATTAACCCTTTCTCCTCCTAGCAATTAGATCAGTTCCATACTTCCTGGAGAACAGTGTTCTTGAAGAAAATCTGCATGACCATAGAAAGCAAAGCTTGGCTGCTCTTGTCACAATAATAATTCTCATTAGGGTTTTTAGCACGCATTTAAAACATTTTAATTAGAGCTGTTAAAGATGCCTTTCTGAATATTCAGCAGTTAATAGGAAGAGACTTGCTAACCCAGAGTATAATAGCAAGTAATATGAGGATGCTGCTGACATAAGTTAATTGCTTTATCACCATGATATAATACGCATTATTTGTCAGTGACAACACAGTATCTCCTTTAGAAACAAGTATAATTATTTAGTAACATGTTAATGCTTCTGTGTTATCTCTTGGTAACTATGCAGTAAACCAGTGAATTCCTGTCCTTGTTATATTCAGGTATCTCAGATAGTATGTAGATATTTTCCAACACTTTCAATGTTCTTTGTGAGAATATTTTTACAGACAGCTTCTTGGGGTACAAATAAATCTTTTTAGTAACACATATCAGCTATACCTGCATTTGAGAGCTACTTTGTATTCAGTACCGTAGGTGTTCTGAATTCTTTTTGATTATTTTAAAATATTAATGCAGTACTGCACTAACTATAATGTGCAATATTGAAAGATATACTGAGCTCTAGAGAAATATGTAAACCAGCTTAACGTGAATCTTGCTTTACTGGGAACTTTTTTATACATTTAGTATTTAAATGGAGAAGTCTGCTATTCCATGATATTAACAACAGCATCCTAAACAAACAATATAGTTTTTGATTCTGCAAGGTCATACTCATTAGAAAGAACTGATTTATTGTCTTTCTACATGATAGAATGATATAGTACAAGTAAACCGTCAGATCTCATGAATGTTAATTCTAAGTGTTTAAATGCACACACCTGTATTATCTCCACATTTAACAAAGTTTCTATTACTATTTGCTTTTGGTAAAAGTGCTAGAACCTGTATGAAAATTATTTGCAGGTCACTGTACTATAAAGCAATGCTTTTACATGGAATCATAACGAAATACATTATAAAACATGTTTCTACTATTCATCTTTATTTCTATTACCAAATGTATCATACAGCAATTGCCCAGAATTATAGATTAGTCAGCCATATAGCTGACATCATTAGACATATTACAGTATAATGTACAGTAAAGCAACCTCAGCTCTCAACACCAATTTCTCTACATAATTGTTTTAATAAATCAGCTCTATTTATGGCACATTTTGTATTAATGCAATATAATTAACGCAAGAGAAAGCACTGCAATGAACAAAAACCCACATGGTGCTGTGTACAATAGGGCTTTATTTAGCAAAGTAAAGCATGTCATTGGGCAATTTCAAGGTAAAATGTGTAATTTACTGAATGTTCTTACACACTGTTAGTAGCAAGACTTTATTTCACTACTGAGTAAAAAGGTAAACAATCTCAATTTTGTAGATCAGCAAATAATAAAATACAACTACACCTGAGGTGGCATTTATATCCACTATCTGGGCTTGTGCAATGTTTCTGTGAAAAGTTATAGGTAAGTTCTAGCCATTAGTTGATGTCCAATAACAATGGATTTTGAAAATATAATCTTACTTCCCTTTATGGGGAAAACGGAACTGAGTAATTCCTGACTTTCCTGAAATTGTGAAGCATGGCAGCTATTGCATTTTTATCTATGGAGCACTCATTGAGACTCCTTGTAGATGTGATTCATACCATAGAGGAGAAACAACCCATGTTATTAGATTAGAAAGTATTTGGGCACTTCAGATGCCACAGGATTCCTATAATAGTGACCAAACGATTTTGTAATCTTAGTATCTTTTCAGTGTTTTGGACAAGTCTTCCATTCCGAGTACACACAAAATGTGTTGAATATGTAATTTTAAGATGTAGAAGTCACCACATTTTGATCTTCTTGGTATGCTTTAGTGAAAATTAATGCATACCACAGTGACTCAAAAGGATATTTCCGATGGAAGGAAGTAAATGTCAAGTTCAAGAGAGTTCAGCCTAAAACTCCTAACACAATTCAATCTGAGATCTGAGATGAGCACTTTTGGGTTCCATTGCACACACAAAAATACAACACTCTGTGTCCCTTCTAGTGCATGTAAAGAGGAAATAGTTTCTGTAAGAATCCTAAAATCCATTGGGAGTTACATACATCTGATTTAATGGTATTATTTGTGACCCTTTCACTGGAATGACCACTGCACACTTAATATCATAACGCAGCATGATTTTCCTGTCAGGTTCTGTGATATCACCAAACTCTATTCCCATATACTTGCTATTACTTGTTTCATAAGTATTATCTGCGCCTCTCTAGTATGTGCAGAAAAGATTCCAATTACCTGGTTTTGGAAGATGTTTCAATTTATTTTAAAAGCTGGGAGTTACTTGGAATGTGTTACTATAATAATAGCTCTTTGGCAGGAACTGAGCCTGATTCACGGAGTAGTTGATGTTTGAAGTGACCTCTGTTGAAGGGGTCATCTTGTCCAATGCCCCTGCTCAAGCAGGCTCCCACAGCATGTTGCCCAGGACCATTTCCAGGCAGCTTTTGAAGATCTCCAAGGGTGGAGATCTTCACTGGTTGCCACTTGAAAGATTCTGGTTCCGTCTAATTTGCACCCTCTCTTTTCATATTTATATGCATGGATAATATCCATGACGAGCCTTCTCTTCTCTAGGATAAACAGTCTTCAGCTCTCTCAAAATTTACTTATAAGTGAGATGCCTAAGGCCCATTATCACCTGAGCAGCCCGGGGCTGAATTTGCTCTAGTAGCACTATCTCCCTCTAGTCCTGGGGAGCCCAGCAGTGAGCACAGCAACAGACAGCATGTCCCTAGAAGAGCAGAGCAAGCCCCATCTGCCTGCCTGCCACAGCCATGGGCTGGAGGCATGGGGCTGCTGTTATAGAGAAGTGTCAGAGAAAGGCTGAGATTGTTGTGACCGGAGAATGACCAGGGACGTCTGGTCAGGGCTGGGGCTGTCAGCATGGCCTGCATCTGTGGCAGGTGGACGATGCAGAGGTCTTGAGAACCTGCAGACTGGCAGCTGGTCAAAGGGCTTGGACAGCCCTGCCCTGGTGCTCAGAAGTGGGAGGCTGGGAGAGCACGAGGGATACGTCGCCTATTGCAGCACTTCAGGTGAAATGAAATCATTGTACTTTGCACTACTCCTTGTTGAACTTCTTGAGGCTCCTGCCTGGGCACGGTACGACCCCAGGGCGATGCAGAGAGCAGCACCAAGTCATGACTCCATGCAGGAGGAGGGCTTTGGGCGCCGCCGTGGCGAGGCTGCGCCGGACAGTGCAGGCTGGTAGGAGAGCAGAGCCCTGGGACGTGGGGCAGAGGGTGCGGAGAGGAGGAGGCCAGGCCTGGGGTGGTGAGCAGTGGGGCACGGGCTGGCCCTGGAGCTGGAACCCCCTGCCCCAGGACCAGCTGCAGAGACGCAGGCTTGGAGCTGGGCAGCACTTGCCTTTGGGGGGAACAACAAAATAGTACCTGGCACACGTAGAAGGACCTGTCAGCATTAACATCC
>NW_009213122.1:2465-6644 GCF_000690835.1 Fulmarus glacialis | reverse complement strand
GTGGGGCACTTGGAAGGACCTTTCAGTTCTTTTATAAATCTACTGGATGATATCATCCAGGGAAAAACAACATCAAGTCACTGAGAGACATCGGTTGTGCTCTGCCTTCTTCATAAAATGATCTTTATATTTAGTTTTGCTAACAGGATGGAAGTAGCTTAAATGTTTTTCTTTCTTAAAATATACCTAAGTCTTTTTATATTTATTCACGTTACTCAGGTGAAATTTTGTCTGTTGTCTTTTTGTATGTCTCGGATGACCTTTCAAGCCCCATGTGGGCTTGCTTCTGACGTATGGTGGTGGCCTTGCTCCTCGTCGGCCAGCTTTCGTCAAAAGGGATGGGATGCTGCTTTTCTTGTCTTCACCGGGGCTGTGTTCAAGAACTGTTTGTTTTTTCCTCACGGACTTGTTAGGGGAAGGAGGTGGCTTCTCTTAAGTTAATTTCCTTGTTGTTCATCCAGCCCCTCCATTTTGTAGCTCTGATGATTGGCTTTTGTGGGCTTTGCAGCTGTTTTTTTCTTAAACCCTTACTCAGTGGGGGAGTTATGTTTTGACTTCTAGCTTCTGGTGTTCTTGAGAAAGGCTCACACCAACACCTTCCTCAGAAGGGCTCTGAGGGTTACTGTTTTGCATGTTGATTGCTTCACTGTAATCAGCCTCTGGGAATTTTTGCTTTGCGTTGATTTCAGCTTTTTCAAATTTGTTTTTACAGCTGGTGTGTGTGTGACTCCATAGACTTGATGATGTTGATGTTCACAACGCAGGGGCTAGGGACAATCCTGCTTCGTTCACCAGCATGGATGACAATGTCATTCTGAAGAACAGAAGTGGTACTTCTGACAGCTGCACTGGGGCTTTTAGGTTTTTTCCCTCCCATTCTTTGAAACTTTTGGCTAATTTTTATAATTACCCAAAAAAATGAAGAGCAGTTTTAACCATACATAGCCTGCACTCAGAGCTGTGGTTGCTCCAGTATGAGCTGACCTTTGAGTGTGGGATGAGCACTTTTGTGGTGTGATCAGCCTGGACAAGCACTGAGCACCTTTTAGCAGGAAGCAGGCGTAGCCAGATGTGTACACTTCTTGCGCCACGCCTGAGTACAAGACAGCCTATGTAACACTTGACAGTCTTGACATTTGCTATAATCAGGTGATGTTTTACTGAGGGAACATCCATGGAAAATCTTGCGCAGCTCTTTGAGCAGTGCCTGCAGCCTTCTGTAATGTCTGGGGTGTTTGATGCTGTGTTTGTCTTGGTGGGGAGCTTCGTCTTGCGCGGTTTCCACTGCTACTTCCAAAACTCATGTCCCTGACTGTGAAAAACCCTTCCGAGGGACTCAGTTTTTATAGTGCACCTTGTAAAAATCAATTGATCAACATGGCATTGGTAGGAATCGTGACTGCAAGAAATCAGTAATTTTTGCTTTTTTTAGTTCAGAAATAATTGAAGGCTAAGATTTTTCTTCAAGTAAAAAAATTATTCTCAGGTACTCATGAATGAATGTAAAGAGAATCCATTTACTAATGTTTACATGCTTTCAGAGATGTTCCTTAAGGACTGAACTGGCTAAATAACAGTGAAGTTCTTAAGTAATTTTAAAAACGAATTATTTATTTAAATATGATCACACCATCTGCTTATCTCTGTGAAATTTAGGACCTCTCTGTTAGGGTACGCAGGCAGATGGTCAGGCCCTGCCCTGCCGTTTGGGTCACTGAACAGACCAGGAGAAAGGAGTAGACATGACATGAGAGATGGCCAGATGCAGCAGGTAACAGGTAGCTGCTGGACCACTACAGAGGACCCCTGGGGAAATGGCTGAGCTTCACAGGTGATTGAGGAGGAGCATGGGGACCACCTGGGGCGTGGAACCTGGCGAGATGGAGGTGACCCAGAGAGAGGTATCAGAAACACCAAATTTGGCTACAGATGTAGCAAGACTGGGTCCCATGGGAAAAACTAATTAGAGGAGGGTTATTTTGGGGAGCGTTATATGGGTTGGATGTGTGGAAGCAGGCTGTGATCAGCATGCCTGTCTCAAGCCTGGTGCCTGATCTCCTCCATCTTCTTTTTAGATGATTCCTACCCATTCGCTGGGTGCGGGAGCTCTCTCTTTTGGGCATGGGATGCACGTAAAGGCTGGGCAGTGTTTGAGGGACCGTGTATGGGATGTACATGTGAGTCAGGAGTGGGATGGGGCATGCGTCTTCCACGGCATTTCAAACTGGTTGTGATCATATCAAGATGTAGCTGGAATAACAGAGAGGGGTATATGATACCTGAGAATGATGAGTTCCATGTTGTGCAATTCATGCTTAAAAGCAGATTGCATTAAATACCCTGTGGGACAGTGTTGGTTTTGCGTTCGCCCTCCGGTGAATTAACCTAGACAGCCCTACCAAAATTGCAGTCTTGATTCTGCCAGGCTGAAGGGCCTTCACGTATTTGCTGGGAATGCAATTTATTTTCAGTGAAATGCTATAAAACTGGATCTCTTGAAGGGGATGTGGTACTCTTCAGATGGGCTATTCCTGTAACGCCTGCTGTAATGTCTGGTCTCTGCTTCCTGCAGCAGTTCAGCCCCTGCTATCTGTAATTAGGGAATCAGTAAACTCTTTGTTGCCAGGTATTTTTGCTGCTGTAGCCCTAGCAGATAATGTGCCTTACAAGGCCAAATCCAGTGTGAAAAACCGTCTTGGTTCTTGATTACTTGTGCGTTTTTTTTTTTTTCTCCCATTTTTCAGAGGGTTATTTTCCTTTTGCTCTTCCTGTATATCTGCATTTTCCTATGTGCAAGGCCCAAGCACACTTCCTCCCTCAGCCAAAATAGCACCCGGAGCTCTCCTAATGCCACAGGGGCGGTTGGCGGTGTGCGGCAGCAGCAACAGGGCTCTCCTGGGTGGCAGGGCTGGCTGCAGTGGATTACTGGCTGCTTGCAAGAAATCGTGGGAGCCCCAGTGGACCTGGGGCCATGTGGTGTGATGTGGGGCTGTAACATCATCACGTGCAGAGTCTGTGGGCGCTTGCATGTGCGGTTTGGGGCTTGGCTCCTTGCTCCATGCAGTAAAGGAGATGAGGGACCACAAGGGATTCTTTTTCTTATAAGTAGACGGGAAAGAGAGGGGATTATGGTTGATTTGGGGAGCAGCAGGATGTAATTCTTAGAGAGAAAGTTGCAAGAACCGTTAGAGAAGAGCCAGTGAGAATGAGGGATGAGTTGCTGTAACCTGGATGGAGAAGGCAGGCTCAGATGCCCTAAAGAAGCAAAACGACGATTACACCAGAGATGACTGCTGCTCTTTTCTTTGTGGACCACAAGTAAGAAAATGCTGAGCAGCAGACAAGCAGCAACACAGGGTTTGGTGAGGCCAGTAAGTGAGAAGAGAAACTCTCACAATCGCCCCACGCCATACTTTGAGCAAACAGCCAGGCCGGAGTGGGCAGGGGAGCAGTGGGGGGACTGCCTTGGGGCAGGAGGCTGCACTCCAGCTTAGTTTTGCTGATCCCCTGTGGCCCACGTGAGCTGTGTCTTGCAGCACGGAGCTGAGTCTGCAACGGGACTTCCCAAAGGCACTGAGCCCCAAGCTGGTTCCCTCTGCACTTCACCTTCAGGGCCAAAAGCATTTCCCTGGGGCAGAGGTAGCCACCCCTGCCATGGTGCAGGGGCCGTGCAGGGGCTACAGCTTTGCATTCACCTGAAAGCGGGTTCCAGTAAGGGCTGGGGCTCTGCGGTGCTTTCTACTTCTCTGATTATTTAGCTCAGAAGGGAAGCTGTAGTTGGAGAGACTTTGTTGTTTTGGAGGACTGGGCTATTTCTTTGCAAAAATAAAGGAAATGGATCCCCCCACTCAGAGAAGGGGGAGATGGAGCAATTCCCGCTTCCTCATGTTTGCATTTGTTGCCTCCATCCCAGCTCGCTGCAGCTGGCCCCACAGCAGCCGGCTGCAAACCCCAGCTGAGTCAGGCCGGGGCAAGAGCCACGTTCGGCTGCCCTCCCTGTGAGCCCCGTCCCTCTGCGCCCCCCGGGCACAGCAGCTTTTCTCTGCCGCTTTTTGGGCACAGGTGATCTGCACACACTGGTTAGAGAAACGCTTGTTCCCAGTAGGAAACCGGGAATGCCTGGGACGTGCCAGCTCCCACATGCCCTGGGCAGAGGCGCTTGACGTGTTTTTGCTCGCA
>NW_009213122.1:0-2449 GCF_000690835.1 Fulmarus glacialis | reverse complement strand
GCCGGGGGCATCGGGCTGCCCCCGGCTCCCCCTGACGCAGCCCCTGGTGCCTCGGCCTCCTGCCTGGGGGCTTGGGGCCAGTGCGGCTGCACGGGGTGGCCCTGCCTTTGGCTCAGTCAGGGCATTGACAATCCCATTAGAGCACTGGGCACGGCACAGCCTGGGGAAATGGGTGCCTCTTACCCTTCACCTTTGTGCTCCTGTGTGGCTGGACCATTTATTGCCTGGTTACTCAGAGGTGCTGTGCAGGTTGCGGCGCTCACCTGGCACACATGCATGCTCCAGAACCACCTCTGTTCAGAGCTGGCGGGGCACCGTGGGCTGCGGCGTGGGGAAATGAGGTCTCTGTTTTCTTGGGTCAAAAGCCAGGGAGAAGCAGCCTGTGCCGTGTCTGCGCAGGGAGCGCTGCTCTCATGCTGGAGGCATCGCAGGGCATTTACTTATACGTGAGTGATGGCGTGCCATGGGCTTGGGGTGGATAAGGAATGTCCTGGATCAATCTGGGGTCAACATGTGCAGCGGGGCTGCAGGAAGCTGGGCTGAGAACAGCCTCTCCCCACAGCATCCCTTGGGAGGAACAAAGCTGGGGAGTTTGACGCTCGTGCCTTTGTGCTGGAGGATGTCACGCTTCAGGTCCCCACGGACACTCGGATCATGACAGTATTTGGCAGCACATGTGAGCTAGCAAAATGGATTTTGGCCTAAATCTTCAGGCAACCTCCTGCTGCTTGTGACGCACTCCAGCAGGTCCCCAAGCGTGCATGTCCCCCACCACGCAGCCCTCCTGGGGCCCCGCAGGACTCAGCTCTGGGTGATGGAGCCGCAGCTCACGCCTGCTGCTATCCCAGCTCTGGGTTCTTTGTGGGCACCAATTTTCACTGCCACGTTAAACTTTACATTTAGCTTTGGAAATAACATCTCCCCTGATGTTATTTATAACCTGAGCCTGGCAACAGCTCCAGCGGGGCCGGAGCGCCCAAGAAAACGCGCAGAAGCCCCGTCCCCCTGCCTGCAGCTCGGCAGCCGGCGCCTGGCCTGGGCAGTGGCTGGGGCAAAGCAGAAGCAATGTGAGAGCAGAGGTGTCTGTACATCCATTGGGAATACCCCCAAGGGAGGTTTGCCGCTGGGTATAGCAACTAACTGGTGTTAACAGGGAAACGGGGAGTGTATGATTGGGTGAAAATAGTTCTTACTGGAATTTCCATGTTTTATTTGAAAGGTTCAAATTGTAGCATAAAAGTGGAAAAACACTTTGTTGTAAGATACTTCCAGATACTTTAGTTTGACAAAATTAAATTTAAACTAGGCAGCTTCCCAGCTTTTTGCTTTGACTCTGAGTAGGGTTTTACTGAAAAGTGGGAATTCCCTGCAGAAGAAGGTGCTGATTCCCTGCGACCCCAACAGCCACCGTGGGTTGGCCACCATGCCCTGGTGCAGCCCGAACGTTGCTCCTTCACTTCCCATCATCGGAGGAAATTCCAGCTCAATCTGGGCAGTGGGTGTTGAAGATAAAACAGCCTTTTGATCCCAAATGCCACCTGGGCTGACCCCCAGCACCAGGAGAGTTGTGGCACCAGGGATGGTGCCACCTCTCCAGGCTGGGCTCCCTGGCAGGGACAGCCACCACCCTACCCAGCCTGATGTGCAGCAACACCCAGGGTCAAATTCCTGAAGACACCTGTCATTTGCAGGGCCATTAACAATGATCTGAGCCGCACAATTAGTTTTCTTTACGTGTTTCCTCTCTGGCTGGGCCTGGGAACCGGAACACAGTGTTTCCAGGAGGTATGGAAACACTGGCCGGCCCTGGCACTGCTGCGGTGCTGGGAGCTGCCGCACCAGGGCCCTGGCTGCGGGGATGTCCCAGCACTGTGTGCTGCTTGTCGGTGTCACCCCTGGGGACATGTGAAATCAGGGACCATCTCACCCCAAGGTGGGGAGGTGGGAGCAGATTAATGAAGCAGGCAAATGATGGTCAACCTTGTAGCCTGCCTAGACCTTCGTTCCTGGGCCATGGGGACAGGCAGGGTGACGGGGCTGGGAAGTGCCCGCAGCGGCAGGGAAAGGCCATCCTGTGGGACAGAGGAGGCTGGTTGAGGCTATTATGGAGGGGATGGGGAAAGGCCGACTGGTAGTGACTGAGGTGAGTGGGAAGGGCCACCCCAGCTGGGGACAGGGAAAGGCTGTCCTGAGGGGACAGAGGGGACCAGGGGATGCCATCCTCGTGGGGACGGAGGGAACTGGGCAAGGACATTCTGGGGGGATGGAGGGACTGGCGCTGCCATCCTGGTGTGGACAGAGGGGACTGGTAGAGGCCATCCCAGGGGGATGGTGGTGGCTGGCAATGGCCATCCCAGGACACAGAGGGGACCGGTGGAGGCTGTCCCGGTGGGGACAGAGGGAACCGGTAGAGGCGGTTCTGGGGGGACGGAGGTAGCTGGTGATAGCT
>NW_009213121.1:16020-32387 GCF_000690835.1 Fulmarus glacialis | reverse complement strand
GTCTCAAATAGAGGTTCCTTCAATTAGATTAGAAGAAAGGAATGATTATCAAATCTGGGTGGGTTTTCTGGGGGGTTTTTTGGGGTTTTTTTGTTTTTTTAAATTTCAATACACAGGATCATTGACTTCTGTAATGAAATCTAGTAGTACTTTCGCAGGAATAAAATTGCTACAAGAATCCCCTCTTCTATATGCCCATACACTCCCAAAGCATCACATACCATTCACGGTATAGGTGTAGAAACTTCAATAGGAAAGAGTTAATCTGAACAGAGGAAGGTAAAATAGCCAGTTAGTTTGTGAACTAATTGCAGGGATTGTGTAAATTCCTGAGTTCTGGTTGCTGGAGTCAGTGTTGCCACATAGGCTTCAAGATCTGCATACTTATAAAGTATTTCTAAATAGTATTTATTTAATGTGTGAGCTGAATACATTCGAACGGGACACAAAACTGTCACAAGGGTCTCTTATGTACCTTGTGGAAACAAAGAATTAGAGCTGTCTCCAGTCCATGTGTAAAGTTAGTTACGGTATTTAAATGCTTTTCACAACTAACACAGTACCCATTTATCATACATTAAATGCTTAGCTCTCTCAAGAGAGTAACCATATATTTTCATACTTAGTGAGCAATATATGATATAGTATTCAAAGTAAAACCATATCCACAATTTGAAACCCTTGCTCATGACAAAACAAGATTTATAAATGTATAGCCAACTTTAATATATAATCTGAAGAAGACCAGAGCTGCTTCTGCACCTTGAAAACATTATCTTTGATTAAATAGTGATTACAATCTTCCCTCAGATAAAAAAAAAAGTATGTGTATATATATTTATGTATATAATTTCAAAATCAAAGCCTTGTACTTACTGCATCTTCTTCTGCATGTCATCTGATGGCATTGGGAACAGATCCCAACATCCCAGAATGCAGCTTGGCAGGTATTAGTCTCCTGCTTATAATGGGCTCCCTAATTGCAATGCATTTTTTTTCCTTTTGAACTAGCTAACTAACCTGTAATTTTTCTTGGTATCTGCCCAAAGGTAAATGAAGTATCTGATACACCCAAGGAATTCCTCATCTGCTACAGGTGACTTCAGATTGGGAGTTGCCATCACCAAATAAGAATGAATCTACATGTAACCAGGTTTCAATAATATCCCCAGGCAAGACAGATCGCTCATGCTTCCATTTTTATACTGTTTATTACTTCTTATAAGAAGTACAGTGAAGCCTGCAAGTCTCCTCCCCTGAACTCCAACAAAAGATTGAAGCTGAGAGAGATTCTGATCATTGAGCAAGTATTGACTTGATTTAATAAGGCAAGAAGAACCTCAACAAGCGATTGCAATTGCTGCTGCTACCCACTAGCTTCAGGTGCTTAGCAATTCAGCAGATCAGCAATGAGTACACTTAAGCTTGACCCACTTTTTCTTCCCCATTTTGCAAAATCAGGGTTATTCTTGTTATTTTGCATTTCACACTTTGCACTTAGGCAAATGCATTACAATAAAGTATCTTCCACTGTCACAATTTGAAAAGATTCTGCTATTAATATATCTAGCTGTTAAAAGTCAATGCATGTGTAAAAGTGGGGAGGAGGCTGCAGTATTAAATGCAAATTAGCATGCAGTAATAATGGGTCTACAGCAGTAAAAAAAAAAAAGGCTTAAACTAAAATACTAACTCTTCTTCTGTTTTCCTCATTTTGAGAAAGACTGAATTTATCCTGCCTTCTGTTCCTTCAGCTGTTCCTATAGCCTCTTCTTCCTGCTGGCATCCTGAGCGGCAGATAAGAGACTTACTGTCCTTTCCAGCTGTCTCTTTTCTCCAGATTAAGACACTGTTTGCTGGGCAGCCTACTCGTCTGTCAGTGGACAAAAGTCTGCCCTCTCACTTCGAGGGTAAACACGCATCTTGTCAAAGAGTGGAACCACTGTGACCAGTATAGTACTTTTTCTTCAGTTGTTTCCTCTGTTGAGGATCTATGTTTTGCAGTGCAGCAACTTCATGGACTTCTCCTTTCTGCAAGAGCATAGAGGGGAGGCAAAGCGGTTGCTGTCTTTCTTTTTTTTACTATCATGCCCATTCTTTCATTATGGCCTCTGCCCTGTTCTACGTGTGGGAAAGTAGACAAGAATCCTCAGAACTGTACAGGACAAAGACAAACCAGGCTTTTCACTCAATATACATGAGCTTTGGGCAGAAAGAAAGTCAATTCTCTTGCGGGGAGAGGAAATGTTTCCCTAAAATGTTACCCATCTGGTCTACTGGGCAAGATAATATTGCACTAGAAATACACAGCCTTCCCCCAGTAAACCATTTCCTTTTATTTGTAGTCAGTCATTAGATAGGCCCTGTGTATGCCACGGTATAGCATTTGTTCTGGTTCTGGACAAATCTTTTTTTGTATACTAGCAAGTCTCCACTTACCAGGTGTATATCCATGCAGATTCAAATTAAAAATAACATTGCATGTAAGCCAAATGCAGAATCCTGTAGTGAAGAAACTAGATTCAGAAATCACATGCACAATCTTGACAATGCAGAATGAATGTTGCAAAACATGCTAAGACAATGTCTGCCAATATCATTGCCTTTCTCTGAAGCAGAAAGCCATTTCAGCACACAGGTAAACTTAATAAAATTTTTCTTTTATATTTCTGGTAAACATTCACCTTCCTAACTATGATTCTCATCAAGAGATTAACGACTTTTACTTGTATCTTTAAGTACATTTTTTTTAAAAAAGGTCTGAGCTGGACACTTACCAGAAAAATAATCAATCCCAAGTACTTGAATTTTGGCTTTTGAAAGGCACAGAAAGTACAGGATTTATAATAGAAGGTCTGGGATAGCCTTTGCTCTAGATAGCAGCACTGCTTTCTCTGCCTGAAGTTGCAAGCTTCTGTATCCAAAACTGTTTCATGTCATTTAGTTCTCGTAACTACAAGGTTCATTTCAAATCCACTACAGATTTCCTAGCAAAAAAGGTTGAATAATTTTCCACATGAAAGTTGGGGAAAGATACTCAGTTTTAGCCAGCTTTTTTAGGTACCAGTGAACTGGTAGACAAACAGATTAAATTCTAGTTTCCTAGTAAAAATAGTTAAATTATTCCCATGTATGTGATAAGAAGTAAAGTACCTCAAGTAAAAGTGAGAAGAAATAAGCTGGTGGTTGCGAAGACTTAATTTCAGTTCAGCTTAAGAAAATACTGTCCTGGTATCCATAAATTAATGTTTTTAGTTCAAGCAATTTTTCTCCATTTCAGTTCGCACTTGGATTACAAATGATACACCACACGTGAAGAGTGGGAAGTACTGTGGTACAGTAATAGTCTCTAACATAACATGCCAGGCTTGGAAGAGCTTTCAACACTAGTTGACATGTTTGGGACCTCTGCTTAGGAACAGCTTAAGTCCTGCCTTGTCCACCGGCAGGTTCCCTGTTTTTAGAAAGAGAAAAGGACATTGTAAATCTTGTGGATATTATAAAGCAGAATAATCTGTTTCAGATAGCTTTTTGGCAAGGATCTCTATGAGATGATTCTTTATGTGTATGGGGTGCTGCTTTGATCGGCATGTGGATAGAGTGGGAAAGTTTAAAAGATTGTAGGTATGTGTGTAGACATTTTACAAAAGCAAAAACAACCTACAGGTGCAGCTAAAAATACCTCTGCATAAAATTCAGTCAACTCGTTAAAAATGCTGGTAAAATCCCAGGGTCAGAGGGTGTGAATCTGTCATCATTTAGCAAAAATATTTATTCTGTATTTTCCCTTTCATACAATTAGTTTAAACTAATCACTCTTTCAATAATGACATACTGTAAAAGATGGAGATTTGGGGCTTGGCTTCTATAGTGTGGTTCAGCTTTTAGATTTTTTCTCCAGACTCTGTGTACACAATTTTATTTGTATGCAAACAATATTTGTGCAGGTGTCTACCTGGTGTTTGAGGCATGCAAAACCAGGGCTTGCCAAAACTTTGTGTTTTTTTTTTCTTTTCGTAACCAAACAATCATTTCACATACCAGAGTGTTTGGGCACCAGAGGGATGTGTTCTTCCATTTCGATAAAAGTCTACATTCTTTATGGAACTACTTATGCTTTCTTCTTGTACTGCAAATGAGTAAGGGTACAAGACAGAGTAGAGTAAAACCTTGTGACACAATTCTCAATCTTTCTCTGCTGCCTCCAAAGTAAGAAGGTTTCTGTCTAACCCCCCGACACTTACCGATACCTGGTACATTCCAGGGTAACAAAAGCTGATTCTCACCAAATTTGAGGCAGGGGAAAAGAATGATCCCTGGTTGGAAATATTCAAAGGAGGGAACAAGCTAAGGATCCTCAGTCATGAGGTTCTTTAAGCAGGGACTTCTGTACACCTTCTGGAATCAAAATGAGCAAGTATTAAATCTGAGTATCAAACTGAATCTGCTTGTATTCAATTGATTGTAAAAGTTAATATAATTCTGAGTATCAAAATGAACAGGTATTCAGTTAAACTTCCAGTGCAGTATGATTAAAAAGGAAATAAAACCAAACACATCTTTTGTGGAGAACTGTGTAAATATAATAGGGTTTTGTGCAAGGATCAGTTCAGTGGCAAAGGGAGCACAGTTCATTTTCTTGCAAATGGTGGTCCATCCTTTGGCTTTGCATGCACCTACTGCTCTTGTTTATAGGTATGGCACCACTACCCTCATTTGGCTTTCCCAGTAGGAGTGATACAGTATCTTTGTGCTTAGGAGGAAGAGTACAGTCAATATTCTCATGTTCCCCCACCTAGAGAGACGTACTGGAAGGAGCACAGAGCACCCCAGCACACAGCGCAATCCATACATGCAAAAACCAGAAGAAAGATAGCATTCGGGCTTCAAAAATGAAGTAGGTAGCAACCACATCAACTACAACCCCAGAATCCAGACTAGCTAGCAGATGAGGGAGTGCTGACTTAATCGTGGTATGCAGAGTAGATAGCCAACAATATTAATCTAACATACTATGAATGCCCAGAATACTCATCCCAATCTTTTTGCTTCAGATTTTGAAGAAGTATGGGATATCTGCCAGTGAAATGAAATACAGTATGGCTTTGGAACTTAGAGGGAAAAAGTACAGTAACCTAACATTCTGGGGAAAAAAATCTTACTACATTTCCATTTTGTTATTCTTTCTCCTACAGCCTGATTAATGGTAATCTATCAATTATTTGGATTCAACTGAATTGAAGTTGAGAATATAACTTGACATTACTATTAACTTGTAAACTCCATCCTCAAAGCGGATGACAAACAATATGTACTTCATTGTCAAACACAAGCATGTATCACTGCCAAGAAAAAGGACATTGGGCAAAGGGATTCTGATGGCTATTGTTTGGCATAGATCTGTGTTTGTAAAAAAAATGCACTTCCAGTCATTTGGGTGTGGGGCTTTTTATGGAACAATCTTGATTAGCTTGCTTTCCTAAGGAGAGGAAGCTTATGTAATGGTTCAGTCTATCTCTTGCTCCAAATTTCAAACATATTTGACGCACGAGCCAAGGTCTCAAAGATAATTAAATTTCTAAGGTTTCTTGGAAGTCAGCAGCTGAAGACAGAAAAACGAACCATATTCATTCCTCAGCTGAAGGAAGAAAAGAACTCAGAAACCAACCATTGTACATTGTACTCTTTACTATAGCAGGCTGGCCAGTCACCAATTACCTAAAGCTGAACTAGCCACAGTATGTGAGGTTTTTACCCTGTGGGGGTGACGCTGAAATGAGAAACACAGTTAAGATATCCTTATTTATTATAGTGAGGAGCAAAGGTGCTTTATGGATGAGACCATATAAATCTGTAGGGAAGCTGCTTTAGTTCTGCTGCACATAGAGCAATGGGGTTTTTTTCTTAAAATGTACTCTGACATTCAAAACACAATAAGCATAGTCGTCGTCTTCTTAAATAAGCATGGAACAATACTCAACAAATTGTACCATAGCTGAGGCACCAAATAATTAAAATACTGGGTGGAAGTATACACAACATTTTGGTCCTTGGCTAGAGGACCATAGTTTATTTCAGATATTAATGGGCAAGAGTGGGTAATAACTTTTGATCTGTCTCTCTAAGATCATTTTGATTGACCCAGGTTGCCAGAGAATGAGAATCTGAATGTAGCTGCTGAAGTGGCAGTATGTTGACTCAGATTTTTCTGAGGAATAAAAGTAATGCAGTGATATAACTGTGAAGGAAACTTTGTCAAAATCATGAAATGCTTAACTTTTTCTTCCTTATAGCACAGCCCTATCTGTGTCATTCCTTTCTCATTTGTTGTTCTCAGCCTGGATTCCTTAGATAACTTTGCTAGAGACTTGAGTTTTATTGTAGATATGGAAAACTGCCTAGAAGTTTTGCTCCTTGGTTGTTGTGGCTGCTTTCCAGTCTCAGTAATACTCAAGATGCAACACATTCAACTTGCTCCAGCAATCATTCTTTAAAATAAGGCAAAAAATCGTACAAAATTAACTCTGCTGCTACCTTAGTTAATGACTTCAGAAACCAGTAAAAGTGAGTTGTGACCCGGATCTTTGGAGGGCTAGTTCTAACTCCGCTATACTGGTTATGTGAGCCTAAAATACAGCAACAGGTAAAGGTGGCAGGGTTAGTACAGAGGTCAATCTGCAGTCAGCACTGCAGATCTTGAATTATTGATGTTTCTATGACCATCCAATAACCAAAGAATTTTGGTAGCACACTGCAGTCTGTGCACACATTTAAATTGTTCTCAGTGCCAGTCTGGCTAGCACTGCTGCTGACAGTAGTGAAAATGCATGCGGAGACACCTGGGTTATATTAGACAACTCTGTTAACAAAAACTTAGCTGACTTCTGTGAAACATTTATGGCAACATACAACCAAAAGAAAAAGTACAGAATAATAGATGGAGTTATATGAAGCATATAAAGACAATAAGCTAGATTTTAAAGCTGTCTGAGAACATGACACGTAATACAGACTATACATCCAAGTGGTATAGATAACCATGTCCACTTGACATTTCCAAACATAAAATCTTGATTTCTGTGGCTTATTAGTTTGCCAACAGATTATTTGGACTGTAAATTTTCATGTGGGGTCTCTGCCCTAAGGTGATGTGTGTGTGTGTGTGTATGTCCATGTGGATAAAATAGCAATAATCAATTGCTGAAGAAGGAAAAATAGTAAACTTTACTCTGTTAAGCATTTTCCACCTATTTCTTTGAAGCTGTAGTGTGCCCAGCCTTTCAAGCAAGTGCTTCAAATTTGGTGAGTTAGTTGCTTTGCATTATTATTAAGGTTGTATTTATTGACATCTTGTAGACTGATAAAGTTCCCCTTGCTGGACATCCACCGGTTTTATTTACAGGCTGAATCACTTGTTCATTTACAGTCCCTAGCAAACTGAAATAATTAACAGCATGGGCTTCTACATGGGCTGCAAGGGGCCAAGACTGCACCCGTTATCCCTGCTCACGGTGGAGAGAGAGTTTAAATGTTGAAGCCCTGAAACTTAAAACACCTGCGTCAAACCTCTCAAGAAACTTCTGCATGTTCCCCAGAGCATACCCCATGATCGCTGTTTGTGCTTTCAGAGACATGCGATAAAGGCAGAACGCAACGCCCAGACTTTGCATGAGACTTTTAACACATTTACTCTTTACTTGGAAGGTACATCAGAAAGAAGATAAGATGAAGAAAGAAGATAAATGATATTCCTATCACTTGGTTTCCTCACTACTTGAAGCAGATCTGGGACTGTGCTAAGCATCTTTCAGGCTTCTACAATTCTTTTTTGCTGATCTTGACCTTCCTTCAGAACTTTATCTTTCTGCCACTCCTAAACATCAGTTTATTTTGACATCATTCAGTTACACCAGATCTTTCTGGTACAAAAGCCTGTTTGTCTCTTCCTCTGTGCTACTCATAGCTTCCTGTGAGCTTCAGTGACTCTGTTTAGGTTCTCTCACCACTAGTGGAAACTGTGTGTCCTTAAGCAACTCACTTAGCCTCTGCCTCTGTTCCCCATTTTGGAAGAGAGGAATTGGTATTTCATGTCCCCTACCTTTCAGATATAAGTAAAGGAAGGGTAGGGTTTCATACAACACGTGTAGTAACTTATTTTTACTGAGCAGTGAGAGGAAGGATTTCACAAGAATGTGGACACACAGAGGGAGAGAACCTGGACACACACAAGAGTGAGGGAGTTAAGAGAAGTTACGATTCTGAGGCAACTGAAGAATTTAAGAGTCGGGCAGAAACTCCAGACCTTCCTGTGTGCTGAATGTCCTGGCTGACATAGGCTTTGATAAAGGAGGATATTATTGCTTTTCTTGCAACTACTGACCTGCTGCCAGATATTGTCCAACTGTGGACAGTCATCAAAAAGCTTGGGATTTTTTTTTTTTTCTATCAGAGGATACGAATGACTGTTATTTCCTTAAAATGAATTCCAAATAAATAGCTGAAATGTATTAAAGCTCAGACTATCTAGGAAAAAAATGTAAAACCTAAATCTTCGGGGGGTGAGTTTGACAGTTTTCTGTTCTAATGAGAAATTCAGCCTATTCACTCATCTTTATTAAATAGAGGCTTCAAAGGATTTGTTCTATAGCTGAAACAATAGTTAGATGAGGTATCACAGGAGCCCAGCAGGGCTAGACAGCCAGAAGGTGAACCTCGGCTATACGGGTATGGTGCCTGGCTCAACGGGGTTGGGATCCTGCCTTAGCCTTCTGGCTATTTCATAACGGCTGTGCGTCCTCACACAAACTCTGCCTTGAGTTACGCTAAGTCAGACTCACCAACTTGGTGAGTTGCGTAGGATAATAAAGCAATGTGTTTAGTTCCTTTGTACTCTCAGAATCTCTCACTGTAAGGTGCACTTAATCAGCTATTAAGTTGCAAACCTGATGTGCTGCAAAACTATAAAGGAATCTGCCATGTTCATATACATAAGTAACGGGCATTTTGCATATTTATTTTTAGGCGGTTTTTGTTTAGAACACACGTAGACTGAGACACAGTGAAGCAGCTTCAAATGCCCGCCTGATGGTTCCATTAGTTTTTCCTCGGCTGTAAATTAAAATATATAGGTCCAAATTTCTTCTACAAAGTTAATGAGGGAAATGAAGAAATGTAAATTAGCGGTACAGTTTTTAAAATATTTGGATTGTGTCTTTTCAATTGTTACATGTTATTATAACTTTTCATTTTAGCTATACTATTAAAAAATAATTAACTTGCATAAAATGCTGCATGTGAAGTACTTTCAAGGTCACACAGCTGTGACAACGGAGGTTTTGTCTTCGAGTATTAGAAGGAACCCCAACAAAAATACCCATGCAGTTTTAAACATCCACTTAATACTGGAGGAGATCACTTCTAGGTTTCTTTAGAAAGCACAGTGTGAGCTACTGTACTTAAGATCAAGAACCAAAGCAAATCTAAAAATTGCATAACACACGAGGCCAAGGAAGTAAGGTATTGAGTCCTATTGCTTCATCCACTGCAATAGACTCCGTTGCAGCAACGCATTAAGAAACTGAAGTAAGAGGTAAGATGGGACATTGCAATACCTCAGCAACATGAAACAGGGCTGGTTCAGGTACACAGACCTGAACTTTCAGTTTAGTATGAAGGAGCAGAACTTCACAGCTCTCACGAATGCTAATGAGTCCCATGACTAAACTGTGGCCTACTTGGAAAATGCAATCCATAGTACATATAATCTCAATCATCATTTGGAAACTTCTGACCTACATGCAAACTTCCAAGGAGCTACCACTGCAGATACACTATCACTGCAATTACGGGTAGCCATGGAGCTCTTAGTATTGTGTATATATAATATATTGTTATGCAAACACATATCTACTTTTAAACCTCAGTTTCACAGTCATCGTGGTTTTAATTTCAAAGCGTCAAAAAGGAGGCAGAAATAAAGTCTCCTGCAAATAGACCTCGATTAAATCTAGAAAGAATTTTTACAAACAATTCAAACACAGGCAGTCTGAAACCCTAAAATGGAACCGTGCTGGTCAGGGAAGGACAGTCACAACAAATGTTGCACTTAAAAATGCAACTTCGTACTTGGTAAAACTTAATTCTTGTGCTGGTTTAATATTTAAATAGGAAAAGACAATTTCAAAGATTATTAGATTTTTCCTCAGAAAATGAGGAAATTCCCACCAAATTCTTTATATGAGATTCATAAAATGCCCCTTAGAAATAGCACTTGGACTTTTCTATCCAATCTCAGACTAATTAATTTAACCTTGTGAAGCAGGTCCAGCAAGTATTTAATCCTGACCCTTTGGCCTGGATTCACAGATTCACTAATCTTCCATATGCCCCTGTACAACTAAAAGCACTGCAAAAGCCGTGAAAATAATATTCCCGCCCCTCCGCCCCCCCCCGAGACTCACCAGAGCCTGAAACTTCTTCCCACACCCAGCTAGCCCGCTGGCACCATCAGTAGCGGGTTTGATCCGAAGGAGAAATCCAAAGGCTGAGCCGGGACCCCGGCTGGGAGGATGTGTGCCAACAGAAACCAAGTGCACCTGGGGTTAACAGTTCTTGGGGAGAGCAAAGGCAAGAAGCTGAGACAGTCAGGATGATTTGCCTTTCCAAAAGGCTCTAATGCATTCTTTGTGTTAGCAGAAATACCTGGACCCACAGGCTGACCTCTTGAGTGTCACATGGGTGACAAGAGCTAAAAAAGGCAAACCCATAGGCTTAATTTAAACTCCCCCAATATGTTAGTGTTTTCCCCTGAGACTGCTTATGTGCCCCTTCCAAACTTTTCTACAATTTTCCTGGAATTTTAATATCCCGCTCTCTTTGGTTTTGTACTTTTTCACTCTCTTATTTTTAGATTCAGTATTTCACAGCGGTCTGTAGAGTCTGCTTGACGCCAGCAAATGTAACTGGATTCCAAGTCCCTGCAAGCCAGGAATTGCAGCCATGATCAGCATGCTGCCGAGAGCGCAAACCTTGGCACTGGTCAAAACCAAATAGTCTGAATCCTCTATTTATCTTATGGCAGGGCTTGGGAAAGGAGGCAAGAAGAGTTCATCAAAATGTAAAGAATAGCTGGGAAAGGCTAGGGGTAAGTAAATAGAAATCAAAGATGCAAATAGGTCTGTTCTACAACAGATCTGTGTGACCAGACTTCCAAAAGCAAGAACAGGGATTTACAAAAAACCAGAGATATTTCATTCTCTAGTAACCTAGTAACAGGACAGGCATGCACAAAGCAGATTGCCTTTAAAAAAAGGCTTATGTCAGCAAGGTTGACTTTAGTGGAATAAATAAGAATAGGCTGCCTGGCAGCAGGTCACTGCTGACAATAATCTCACAGGTCAGATTTTCCAAGTTATGATGGCTCGTTTGATACACGCATAACTGCAACTACCTGTTCTGTTTAGGATTAAGGTGGGCCACCATCTTCCACCCAGCCTTTGGTGAGTAGGTGTCAGGTTTTTACCTTCCTCTTTCACGGTATGCAGCTGGAATAAATCTGGTCTCTGATACTAAGGAGCTGAAATTGCTTGAACTTACTTTTTAATTTTCTACCACTTCTGGCCCTTTCTTCCTGTAGCAGAGAACAAAATGAAGGATTGCCAGTTTATCTGAGAAATTGTTCATCCTAACTATTCTAGGATCTGTAACTATGGTAATTAATGTCTACAACGGAATGCGACCGCTTCACGGCAGAAAAAACCAAGTGTATCAAGGCAGTTATTTCCCAGAGGTGACGTGATGAGTCAGCAGCAGAGCCCAGATTAGAATGCAGTGTTCAGACTGCCCATCCCATATGCAGCTCACTAAGGCACTGTTCCTCCTGCAGCCTCCAGGGAATAAAGTTCATTTAGCTAGGTGGTAAATGCTCAACTTCTGCCCTCGCACTTCACCTTGTTATTTATCTAAGTTTTGGCAGGCTTCATTGTTTGTTGCCAAGAAAGAGTGCAAATCAAGAAAAACAGAAAAGGCATTGGTCTTACCATGGAATAAAGGACACTGCAGCAGCAAAACTCCACTTGGAGAGAACAAGAACACTGGTCTGCCAGTACACTGAATATATAGATCATGTGTAACACTGAAATTGCTTTAAAATGAGTTTCTGACAAGGCAGCTTCTCTGTCTCTTCATAAGTAACAAATGCAGAGTAAAAGAACTGTAAAACAGAGATCTTGAGCAGAGCAACTAACATTATCTGTCAGTTTTCTCCGTTGCATAAAGAAGGTTCTATTTTTTTTTTTATTCCTGGCATATTTAAAACTGGTTTGGGCAAATTATGTGACATTAGCATGTTTCCTTGGCATAGATGGTATTCGGTATTCATATTTGCTCAACTAATTAGACACTTGGACAGCCAGTCTGAAGTAGTTCTGCCAGCTGTAAGTGATGCCACTTTGCATACACACGGGAAGTGTTCTGCCTTCAATGGTCTGCTGTGGCATGAACTGGGAAGAGATGGTAAAAAAGTGTCCTGTGTAATCTCTTGCTGTATTCTCATCCTCTAATGTTTCAGTTACTCTTTGTATCACGGTTCCTCTTGGTTGTCCTTGATCCTCCTGGTTCATGGTTAACCCTTCACTCTCATTGTCCCAATTAGCAAATTCTTAAAAGAAAACACAAGAAAACGGATTTTATCTACCCCCGACACTGAATATCACCGTTTAGGAACTGCTGTTGCCACTGTGATGCTTCAGTGTCTCGTCATGTCAAGCATAGCTGAAGTGGAAAACTTGCTAGTCTCCCATATTGATGCAACTTTTCCGTAGAGTTGTTCTTCTCGTCAAGATTTTTCCTTAAATGACCCAAAGCCTTAGCTGTCTCTTCCTGCTGCTGGCTAGCAGCCTGATGCACCTACTTGAAAGTGCTTCAGATCATGGCTTAATGATGAGTCGAAGATTCTTGCAATTTGCCCCTTGGCAATTTGCCTGTTGACTTACTCTTTTTTTTCTTTTTTAATGGGTAAAACGGTAATGTTGATTTGTTAAGGGAGTTTCTGATCTGCTATTTATTTTTTTCTGTTTTCTAACACTCAGGATGTACACAGATTATGTCAGACGGTGTGAGCTGACACAGCAGTTGTCAGAGAGCTCAGAAGTATTAAGACTGTCTCAGAAAGCTCTCTGCTTGCTCCACAGGGCTTGGAGAAGGTGCTCAAGGCAGAAAGTCCAGTGAATGCTGAGAATGGGCTGGTCTCTGGGGAACTGGAAGCAGCTACGGACTATCTACCACCAAGGAGCCTTTTGAGGTCAGCCCAACCCAACAAGATGTAATTAGCATTGAAAAGCAGGTATGGCCACCAGGACAAAATGTGTGACACCATGCTGGGCTCTGTCAGCGGGGCTCTTCCCTGCTTGGGAAGAATCCTCCATGAAAAAGCATGGATGGCCACAATACAAGCTCTTACAATGTTGAGATCCAAAGTATAATTTCAGGGTATATATTACATCCTCTTTAATTAAAGTCACCTCGCTTAAAGTGATTTTAAGTGTGGTATATGTTTGTATACAGCTTTGAATGTACATGGCAGTGCTTTTTCTATGATGGATGGTGCAGAAATGTTTGTGCTGGGCAGGAAATGCAGCCAGATATTCTAGGAAGCCTACATGGTAGCCTCAGGCAGTTATAAAAAGAAAATGGGCTGCTGCTTAGATGACTTAACAGTAAGGACTGAGTTACCACTACTGGTCATGATTCATCAACTTTTTGCATTTCTGTCACCAAGAAATATAGAGGAGCGAGTCCATGAGAGCAGGACACACACGAAGCCTTAAGCTCTTAGCATGTAAATATTTGTAAAGCAGATAGTGAGCCCTGTGCATTAGGGTAAACATAAATTCTTCTGTTTTATTCTCAAATGCAAGTGTATTTTATTCAAACCCTAATCTGTGTGCTGTATAGCTGCCTCTAATAAACAGTTTCTTTTCAACTAATCTCTAAAGAAAGATTGCTTCCTACCTACCCTGACATGTTTCTTGCAGGCACATTGCTCTTTACTTCATTGACTTATTCTTTCTTTTTTTGGACATCATAAAAACTTAATCTAGGAATCTGTACTGTGGAGAAGGCAGATTTTAAAACCAATGATAATGGAGATAATTGTGGCAGGCACAGATAATTTAAGTTCAAATCCCAAGGTTTTTATTCAGTCCTGTAACTTTAAAGAGAGCAACCTTAATTATGTTTTTGAGAGGGGATGAGAGTATCCATGCAGTCTAACTTGCAGTGTCTAAATTTGGGGTCTCTATGGAAAGAAGTGGACTCTCATTTTTTAATTTGAGTTACTTTCTGGAAGATTTTGTCTCTCTCTTTTGAGTACAGAGTGTGCCAGGATTAGCAGAGCCAAACCATTTTACATTAATTCCTTCAATGTGAGGATTTTGCTTTAGACTGAGAAGGATGTGATCTCTCTCTCTTGTTTCACTGGGAGTGAAAAATTACGCGTCTGTCAAATGTTAACCAGATTCAGATCTCTGAGCTAGAGTGCTGTTTTACTTAGTACATGGTTTTCATTGACGCATTTTTTAAATGCAGCTCCAAATCATAGCTGACTGTGCCTGTTGTTTATGCCATCAGCCAAATAACTACGTTCATAAGTATTTCCTTCATATAGGGAAATACATATACCTCTCATTTCTTATGTATCGTAATCTGAACTTATCAATAGACTGAACATTCATTTATAATGTATACTTTGTACTTCCTTTGACCTAATTGTTCATGTGCAGGGAAATTATCTGAATTAGCTGTAACATGTTCGGTGCTGAAAAAACATTATATATGCAAAGAATATTTTCAAGGAGCTCAGTTTCTTAGAAATACCATTCTGTTATTGACTCGGACTTGCTTCTTCAGTGTTGCTACTGTATTTTTACTTGGTTTCTTTCTCACTGTTTTTGAGTATGATTTATGGTTGCTTATCCATATCAGAAACCCAAGCCCAAAGGAGGCAAGAGCTTTCAAAATTGCAGGTATACAGACTTGGGGAGAGCAGGCAAGCGGATGCCTGAATGTCTGTAGCAAATAAGAATCCTGGCCACAGTTAAATACGTCACTACAAAAATGAGCAAATATGTTATTGCAAATAAATTAATTCTTAGATGATACAATTTATTACAGTGCTTAAAGATTTTTTTTTTTTCAGAATCAAAGAAGGCTACCCTATCTGGTCTCTTTTTACATCACTTTTATCTCCTGATAGACTTAACTGAATTCTCCTTATTGACTAAAATATGCCTTGTGCCCTCATTCTTAATGAGTTAATATTCATTCAGTGAGCGGGTTAATATTCAAAAAAATTAAAACCAAGATAACATTAACAAAATCCTGGATTTCTTAGAGAAATTTCTGTATCTGGCTACTTGGATATTCTAAGATGATGTAATAGTTGACATTTTGTTTGCCTTTCTTACACAGGCTCTCAACACCCTTGAAATCTCCATGTAATATATATTGCTTTATAGATGGAGACACTGAAAACCAGGAACCAAATCTGAGGAGGGGAGTGAACTCCCATATGACTATTACAAAATTTAGAAGTATCACCAGCCTCTCTCTTTCTTAGAAGAGAACAGTCACACCATATTACTAAATAGCAAACTAGATTTTTTGTACATCTGGGGCAGGGCTAAGTCTAAAAATGATAGCCTAAGACAATGGAGAAGTAGTATCATTTTGGAGAAGGAACTCTTTTGTTTTGTTTACCTCATAAAACCGAAGACGAGAATTATTCTGATGATTCTGATAATTCTGGATGAGCTAGGGTGCCATGAGTTCATTCATGAGTGCAGCAGGAAGCACAAATTGTTGGGCTTCATAAACTTCCCTAAGCGCAATTCAGCATCTCAGCAGAAGCAAAACCAGGGAGAGGATGCTAGTCCTCCGACTCAATAGTTACCACTGAGTTAGGATAAGACTTGTGGGACAGAATTCTGGGTTGTAGTCTCAGACCTGCCACCATCATGTAATCATGGATGAATTCTCTGTGATGCCATTAATAACATAATCAAATAACATAGTATTGGATGTTATACTGTCAAGATGGTCAACATACCATCCAAACTGCATGGAGCAGCAGTAAAGATGCATAGATTAATAGGATTTTGAAAAATGTGTACTTGATGTGTATGTATGGTAGATGTAAAATATTAACCATTACAGGTCCTTTTAAGTAAGCACGTGCTGGTTTTGGCCGGGGTAGAGTTAATTTTCTTCACAGTAGCTAGTACGGGGCTGTGTTTTGGATTTCTGCTGACAACAGTGTTGATAACACAGGGGTGTTTCGTTACTGCTGAGCAGGGCTTTAACAGCGTCGA
>NW_009213121.1:0-15747 GCF_000690835.1 Fulmarus glacialis | reverse complement strand
TTGCGTGCGCGGCTTTTGCTTTCCCTATTAAACTGTCTTTATCTCAACCCACAAGTTTTCTCACTTTTACCCTTCCGATTCCCTCCCCCATCCCACTGGGCTGTGAGGGGGGTGGGGGTGTGAGCGAGCGGCTGTGTGGGGCTTAGTTGCTGGCTGGGGTTAAACACTGATAGCAGAAGTTTCATTAAAGACAATGTTGCATAAAGAGTGGCATACATACTTAGATCAGGCCAGGATTTCAACTGAAATTGTTGGAACAAGGTCTTTAGACTTTCATGGCTGTTCATTCTTGCTTATCCCATGCAATAGACATACCTAGGAAAAGCAACCATGAAACATATTTACCTTCATGATACAGGTCAAGAGCCAGGATGAGAACAAAGACACTCCTTGGTGCTGATAACGACTGCTTTGTGGTTGAAACTGGATCCTTGATGTTCAGTGCCTTGTTTTATGTGGTAGGGTGGGAGGAGTCCCTGGGCTCCATGTTCTCCTGTTATCAGCTGGGAGCAAGTGCTTGAGTTTCTCTCCTAATGAAGACTGCTCCTGATGGGGCTCTCTCTAATTTGTAGAGAGGGCTAAAAAAGCTTCTTGAGTAAGTTTTCTTCGTGAAGGAGTTTGGATTCAGGGTCCTAATTTTAGGAAGAAGGAAAAACAACAATAAAAATCAAGTCAATGAAAACAGCTTTTCGTTTATATGTATATAAACCAAACAGAACTGTGCAAAGATATTAGTAAGTGAAACTCAGTAGATACAAGCTATGTTAATCAATCTAGTTTCCCTCTCTAGAAAGAAAGTGAGATTATGGAAACTCTAGTACAAAGTAAAATAGCAGTTAAATTTCAAATCTAATCATTAAACTACTTAGTAATGATAAGCACTTTATTTTTCGGAATCGTATATTCTAACTATACAACCACAGACAGACCTTTGTTTGCATAACGAGGCAATCAGGGCCACCACTGACATCTCATCACGGTGCTTCTTGCACAGATTCATAGCCAGAGAATTTGATACAAAGCCACAGACCCTTTATTTTTTTAGCGTGACTTTAACGAGGTTCTGTGTCTCGCCCAGTACTTTCCTTAAAGACACCAGAAGGTGGGAAGAGAAGCCTTTCAGTGATGAAAAATTGTGGGGAGGGTAAGTTGTACAGCCACTGCAAGAGTAGTATACAGACAAGAAAAGGAACATTTTGCAGATTTCGAGTTCAGATGAGCAACAGCCTGAACTTTCTCTGGTCATTCCTTGTTATTTACCATACAAAAAGTAGAAGATCCTGGAAAATAATGGAAGAAATACTAATTAGACTGAGCTTTCTCTAAGCTCCAAGAAGAACGGAGCAGAAAAACAACTTGTGATATGAAAAGCCTCTGATAATTTTTAATGTTTAGATTATTTCATGCTAGTGACAGCTTGATATTTCTAACAGTGACTGCAACTGTAAAACATGTCTTCTGGTCTAATTGTGATGCTTTGAATCTCTCTGCAGGATTTCAGTTGAGTCACCTTAAACCATTCCTGAAGTTCTTCAGGTAGATGAAGGTACCTAGGAAACAGCTGCACGTGTGTTCAGCCGTGCTAGTTACTTTTTAGTAAGAAAAGTACCACTGAGCGAATAGTTTCCGTCACTTAGGGTTAAATGAGTTTCACTTGCACATCTTCAATTGCTGTCTATGAAGCATGAGTCAGGAGGAACCCTGCTTGACTTCAGCCTCTTTGGGGAAGGGGCAGACTTGGCAGTTCAAGGAAAAACTTGTTTATAAAATGAACACAAGACAGACAGACTGAAGCAGTCCTCCACAATGTCACTTTTAGAGTCACTTTTAAGATTAGAAATGCACTTTAGCTGAGCCTGTCACCTGCTCTCAAGTCTGTTGACTGTACACATTACTAAGTGCAGTTATTATTGCTTGCTCTCTTTCTCAGATCTGGGTGTACCTTTTCAAAAGACCTTATGGAAAATGCCTAATGTAAACCTAGCTTGCTCCTCTGAAAGTCCGTCAGCTTTCTATCTATTGTTCAGCAGAGCTTTGGTTATCTGACACTGCATACCAGGGAGGTGAAATGAATGTCAGCTCCTTTAAAGGCACAGGTACCTGGAGCATTGAAGATCGAGTCTGCCCTTCATATGTGGTTACATGAGGTCTTTTTCAAAGTCATTATCCCTGACTCATTATATTGCTTAAACGGTTTTGGCTATTTCAGACTGTGTCTAAATTCCAAATGACACCTACCCCTAAGGCTTTTTATATAAAGGTAACTGGGCTCTTGCATATATGGTAAAACATGCTGATCTGCTTTGCATATTTTTCTGCTCTTCAGCCAGTCTGTCTAACAAGGCCAAAGGCATGCTGCTGACTCAGGCTAGCATCTCTTACAATTTGTAGGAGTTCTGTGTTTTCAGCCAAGTACCCAGAAGAGACACAGGGTAATTCATTGGTGAAAGAGGCACTGCAAAGTACTGAGGGCAACTGCCAAACCAGAAGTGAAATTTTAACTTTAGCTCAGTATTAAACTGGAAAACTCTTTAGCTTAGAGGTGTTCCTGCATCTTGGAATCTTCCATGTTTCATATCCTGTGTACTTTATGGTATATGCAAAGAACAAATAACAGTAGCAGTTGAGGTTTACCTTGCAAAGAGAAATGCACAGCCAGAGCCAAGTTAGCATGAGAGCAATGTGACCTTTCGAAAGTCACCAATTTTTGCACGCTCAGTCTGTTTGGTTTAGGGGGCATTCATATTTCTCCCATACCTTCTTCTGCACACAACTGTAGAGATACTCAGAAGGGAGAGCTTTTGCACCATCTTGAGGAAGGAGCTATTCGGTTTACATATCCAGATTCTCTTTTGTGCAGATAAGCTTAGTGCAGGATGCTGACTGTGTGAAATCTGATCCCCAGTTCTGTGTGGCACATTTGCACAGACCCCAGTAAAGCTATGAGAATCTCTGAAGAGAATGTCTCCCAAAGCAACCTTAACCCGTCAAGGGCAAACTAGTCACTGAGAGCTGATTCTCCTCAGTCCAAACACACTTTTGAAAAGATGGCTGATGAGAAATTTTTAGTAACCAGAGGGCAACATTTTTTATCACAACATTAAAGTCTCTTTCCTTCCTACTCCCACTTTTGAATAATTCACAGCTGAAAACTCGTTTCACTTGGTCTTTCAAACATGAAAGTTGGCCTTTGATCTAGAACTAAGCATGGAGAGCTTTGACCCAAAAGGAATGTATTTATTAGAGCTAGAAACAATAGAAGCAAGGGTGTTAAACTGACTACGAACACTGCGTTTTTAAAGGCTACTGCCTGAGTTTGCCAAGGTTGTGTACAAAGCTTCAGCTTACGGATAAAGTATAAAATATTGTATTTATTGGAGCTATTTCTTCTGGGCAGTTTTTCCCAAAATCACAAGTTAGGTATTCTAATCCTTTTCATTTATTAACAGCTTTTGAGCCCCTTTCCTCCCCTTGCCAGCTGGAGTTCTGTAGCTGGCAAAGAAGTGTCCTAGGACATCGGCAGCCAAGGTCTGAAACTGAGGAAGCTTCCAGCCCCTGCATTGTGTTAGTCGCCTTTGAACCCTTTCCCAGAAGACAGGGGTTCCTATACAGAGGGAGATGCTGAAAAGCTTCAAGGGAACAGTTTGAGATACAAATATGCAGATCATAATTCCTACATCATTAAACTCCACTGAAGATTCAGTGATATGAATGAACAAATTCAAAGTGGCTCAACTGCTGTTTCATCCTAGGGCCCCAGTTAGGTTAATTTACTTCTGGGTTTCCTTCTAGAATTGAAAGGAAACTAGGGGACATTTTCAACCTTGAGAGATGGACATGAACTGTACCAAGTTTGTTCTAATACTACTCTAGTAGTTCTTACGTCTTCAGATGCCTGAAGGCAGGAGATCTATACCTTTGGCATCATCCTATAAAGACACAACTGTGGTAGGCTGCAACACAGCCAACTATTATTTCATGCATTTCCAGCTGAGGAAAAAACCTCACAGTAATCTTGGGACAACCACGCAGGGCCCAGAGCTGTGCAACGCAGACTTAGTCAGTCTGCACCAGCTGGTCAAGGAACTTGGATTCTTTTCCTGGTACGGTACATAAAGGCAGCATCTCCACCAGCTGGAAGCAGTCTGGCACAATGTGTCAAAGTTTCTATGCCACCGTCACAGCCATTCCCATCTTCCTGCCGAGAATGCGGAGCAGTGCAGGAATCAGGTTCAGAGAGGTTTTGTGTTCCTCAGTTTTACAGTCCCATGTGAAACTGGTGTCTTGGTACTAGTCCATTTTTTATTGATTGGCTGGTGTAATGGGATTTATGTCTTTCTGTCAGAATGGGATTTATGCCCCATGCTGTCTGAATGTACAGAGCGCCAGAAAAATCAGTAACAGACTCCCTGAAACAACAGGCTCCCTGAAGTTGTAGTCTCCATTCTCCAAATGGAGTCTGCTGTCCCCCTTATTCCTAATGGTTATGTAGAACGTCATAAACAGTCACCAAGTGTAGGACAGCGGTGCACAGAAGGAGATAAAATTAAACTGTTTGACTTGTAAAGCTGTACTAGTTTAGCCTTAGAATTCCAGTGGAAATATTTTTTGGCTAAGGACTTTATATCTGGTCTTGAAAGAGCTTCCGGCTCCCTGACTGTGAAGCCTGACCTACGGCCAAACTCAGAGCCCCAAATACCCAGCTTCTTAAGTCAAGGAATCATTCTATGTATGCATCACTGTGACAAAGCAGTACAATGAAAAACATTGAAAACTCTGCTCTTCCAGAGTTTTGCAAGGAAGATTATGGAGGAGACGATAGCTTGTGGCGAGGCCAGAACACTGACAAAACAAGCCTGCTGCGTCCATCATGCTTACCTCCAGTTACCCCTTGCAAAACTCCCACTGCTGGGCAATAGTGCATTTCCCAATCACCACCAAGTGACTCTGGGCATATGATGGCAGTTCTGTGGAACATACTTTCCCTAATGAGACAGGATGAGTGACGTGAGCCTACAAATAGAGCGTATGGGGCATGACAATACTGCATAGCCAGATGTGACTCATGGGGTATCCCAAGAAAACGGAAGGAGCCTTTCTGAAATAGGTTGTTGGGCATATACTCAACAACAGTGATACGGGTAGCTACCTACGCTCTCTTCAGCTTCCTTCTTACTTTGCCTGTTAGCCGTAATAAAACAATCAAATGTCTTTAACAGATAAATAATGCATTTGGGGACACTGGCCTACTTGCATTTACATAGAATTGGGGGTAACATCTTTGTATTATTCTTTGTTGTTTAATAAAGGTTTGAAGCCTATCTATGGTAAAGTGCTTAGCAGTGAATGGGTACTTTTAATACTCAGAAAAAGCATTAGAAATCAGAAATAGTAACTGAAAAAGACCTTGCAATCACAGGGATCCAATATGGATAAACTTGAGATTTTTTTAGAGAGTCATTGCTCAGAGGGAGAAACATACATCTGTGTAAGCGCAGATGACTTTAGTGAGGCTGTACAGCTAATAATAGATTGCCTTCTACTAATTGCAAAGCTATAATAAAGCTAAAATACAAATGTTTCTATTTTCTTGTCCAACAAAAGATATGAGATGCTGCACTGATATGTCAGTACCACCCAGTACACTCAAATGTCTTCCAAGATTATTTTTATAGATGTTTCTCTGACTCCCTGGTGAACAGACTCTTAAAGTTTTTCTCCCTCGGGAATTCTGAACAAGGCTTTAATTTCTGTTGAAGACAGAACAAGTCAGGCTGGGATCTTGCATCATATTCTCATTGTTGCCATATTTCCTTTCCTATGCACATCAGTAGCAATTTGAAAATATTAGTTAAAGTGTCCACAGCTTGTATGGGGAAAGCTGCATTGCACATCCAGACTCGTAGGAGTTTCACTGGACTTTGATCCCTTAAGGCAGTCTGCTACGGTAACGGTGAGATCTGATGAACCCAGTCCCAGCGCATCAGATCTGGGATGCAGCAGAGGCCGATGATCAAATGAATGGGGACTACATGCTATCCTGAGCATGTGCTGTATCATTTTTGAGATCGTATTCATTGTCTGACTTAAAACATACATTCTGCACGGACTTACATTTTTTCCAGTGGCATAGTTTCAGACTTGAGCTCAACAAGAGGAGCAGCGAGGGTGAATCCTGCCCTCTCTCCTCATGACTCAAAGCAAGTGGCAACTTCCCATGTATTCTCACGTTGAACACTCAGAATGCCAAGAGTCTTATTTGATGCTATAGGCCAACAATGTGACTTTGGTTGTCAGGAGCTCCTAAACAAAACACCGACATTCTTGTATTAATCCAAGATTTCTGGCTCACTTTTACATTACAGACTGGCCTGGAAAGAGTTAACAATAATTTCCCTGCTGCCCTGCAGCAAATTCTCCTGCAAAATATCTGCCGGTAGCTAGAAACAAATACCTACCAAGGTATAGGAGCATGGGGGCATCTGAAAACCTCTTCTGCAGCTAGCAGACAAGCATTAACAAGTATCTCTTCTGGTGGCTATATGTAAAGTTAATAATGGTTGTGGCAGTGTCGGATGGAAGAAAGGGGTAAAGGGGTTGAACATCTGAAGCCACTCTTTCAGATTACTTTATTCAAAGGTTCGTTAATGCTTAAGTCTTTCTCAGAACATTTTTTAAAAAAAGCAAACTCATACTAGAGTCTCAGTGCTGTGTTCACTGGTAGTACAGGAGTGCTGGAGCTGGCATGTCATAGCTCTAGACTGAAAAATTCCAACTACAAGGATATAAAGAACATGTGGAAGCTTCTGCAGCCAAGTGCTTGCAATCCATAAACCACAAACTATATCTAGGCTTGTGCAGATGAGAAGCGCTGCAATTCATTAGTGAGCACAGCTGCACATGTAGATAGAGGACTCTGTATTTTAAGATGTTTTTGGAGCCAATGTGACTATAACATGCATAAGCCATTGCCATCGTACAACTTGCTGAGCTCTTTTGAGGGACATAGATGCTGTTCAAAGACATTGTCATAGTTGTGCTTATTGAGCTGTAGAGTCCATGACCCAAAGTACATGTATTTGTAACGAACTGTGAGATGAGGCCTGGGAAACAAGCACGAAGATTTATACCTTTATACCTATACCTCAGCCAGTGTAAAGAAGTAAAAAAAAAAGTCAGTGTGAAAAATTGAGCTGCATTTCGTATTTTGCTTCGCAGCTGCAGGGAGTCAAGCCTGACAGAGCAGTTGGGTGCCAAACAATTAGACAAAATAAATACCTGGTCAAAACAAAAGTACTACCAGTAAGCAGTTAACATCTAATTCTAAATTAGAGCTTCACTTCTTGGAAGTCACCTGTGAACTGTCCCCTCAACAGAAGGTTACAGTGTGCCTGTATATGATGTAGTTGTTCTGGCGCTAACAACCTGCTGTGAGCTAACCCTGCTGGGATTATTTCATTCACAGTAACTGAGTTACTGAGTGAATCTCTAGTGTTGTCCAAATTAGGGCATAGAACTAGAAAGAAATTCCTTGGACCTCAGGTCCAGTCTTCCTCCTATCACAAAAAAATTGCTCATTATCAATTGGATGATGACCTGCCATCCCAAATTCATTCTTTTTTGAATCCTGCCTGAGTCAGTGGGGAAGCTGAGAGATAACCTAGGACTAGTTATATGAACAAGGCTATCACCATTTTCACTGTGTCAGCTGATAAAAGATCTGTTTGTTCATTAATATCACCCAGCTGAAAATATAAAATCTGACTCATTCATTTTTTTGCTTTTTAGGCTGTCCTCTTTAATGTTCAGATGGAAATACGTTCATTCAGCTGGTGATGTGTAAAACAGAAGATGGTGAGTATGCAGAGTACAACCAAGTTGTAGTGACTTTGAATTGCACAAGTAGTGGTAACTGAAAACAAAATTTTAAGTATTTTTGTAATGGGAGCCTCCATGAAGTATATGCTGAATGGAAAATTCTAATACCTAAATCTCTAAGTTTTGTCACTTTACATTTTCTGTCATTTGGTCTGTTCCAATGAGTCACACAGCATAATCATATTTAGAATTATAATAAACTTGAAAAGCCAGCAATCATGAGCACTTGGTATTTATAGAATGGAGAAGTGATAACTAGTACTTTCAATGTAACAATTTAAGCTTGCTGAAACTTTTCCAGCCAGGACAGTTTTCCATCAGAAAATGTTGATTCAGTGGAAACTTATTGGGCTATTTCTGGTCGATCCTTAATCTTAGCATCTCTCTTTATGCTGATGTTGAAATGTATCCTGCTTAATTGATACTGTGGATGACTCCTTCTTGCTCATTTTCTCCTTCAGCTCAGACCCAGTAATACTGTAGGTCCATCTTTGGCACTCCAGTGCTGTGCTGGTAAACATGTAGGTACAACTTTTTTTTAACAGTAGTTTCAAGTACTGAAGTTCTTTTTTTACTCAAAAGAAACTTATAGGTATGAACACGTGGTTGTCACTGCTACATTCCTTCTCAGTCTAGATTATTTTCCTCCATTTACTATCAGCTGACATGACCCATGGTATATAAACTGGATTATCGCCACTTATATCCCTAGAGTCTCCCACTGCCAAGTGGCTCCTGTTCATTCTGGGAATACCACTATCCATCCTTTTGCTTCCAGGGCAACCTCCCTCTGTGTTTTGCATTGCTTGGAGTAACTCCTAAACATGAAGAATGCTGCTGCCTGACACTTCTTCTGAATCTGAGCAAGGTCACATCACTCTTGTCTTCAGACTTTGCTAGCGCCTATGTCTGTTTAATATTGTAGCCAAAACTACCATTCTTACTTTTAAAATTACTCATCTTTAATCTTGCTTCAGACTGTCTCAGGCTTTACTTTGCCCTGCTACTTACTTCTGCTGCAGTGCTAGTTGCTTTTGTCTCTCTTTATAATCACATCATATTGGATACAATAGCTGCCTCCTGTGCAGCTTTCCTGGGCCTCATTAACTCGTGCTGAAGTTTCATATTTCAGATGCCAGTTTAAAGCTTTGGTCATAATCTTCAAAGTAGTTAATGGATCAAGCCTTAGCTACATTAAAGGCTGAATTTTGATCTGTGAACCATCATGACAGCTGCATTTCCTTGGGGCAATGTAGATTACAAGGCCTAGGAGGAAGTGTATGAAAGGGAGGAACAAGGCAATCTTAACTGAGAGAAGCAAGTGATGGAAAAAATATTCAGAAGATATTCTACAGATCCAGACCTTTCAAATTTGAATCACTCCGAACATTAATTTCCCCCTCTATCCTAGCAAACAAGCAAACCAGCAACACTTCAGCCAAATTCTGAGTAAATTTTTTCTAGAGAGCTACCAGAAAGTCTGCTACAAAGTGCTTTAAATGCAAAGTTCTCAAATAGTCAAGTGCTAGAACATCTTTTCTCCCGTGTCTTCAGTTGTGTCACTGTGTTAAGAGATTGTTCGTATGAAGCAGAATCAACAACAAAAATTAATGCAAACTATTCAAATAGAAACAATCAAATACAGATGAGTAGTCTCTTCTTCAAGAGGGACTCTCTGTGAAGCTGATGATGAATATAGTACACAGTTTACTTTTGACGATAAACCAGACTTTTTCATTCCTATTCTAAGCTAAATTAGTGTATTTCAGGCTCAGTGTTTATCCAAACACAAAAGTCCCACTGGTTAATCTTCCATGGAGGTTTCAACCAACTCAGTTAAACTGGTATAAACACTTCTGTAAAGACTCTTAGTTTAGTTTATGTCAATTTGGAATCTGTTTATGGCAACCCAAAATAAGCTATTCTTATACTTGACTACAAATGTCAGCCAACTTCTTGCACCGATTTTGACTAAACTGATTTAAAATAGAATCTTAACGTAAACTAGAGTGACTTTCCTGTAAACTGGAAACTTCTCTGGTAAAACTGGAATCTTCAGTGTACTGCATGTCACGTCCTCCCTCTTGTGGCTGACGTGAAGATTCACAGCATTGGGGAACGCACATTAAAGCCCTAAAATGGCTTAGGCTGTCCTTAGCCATGACCTGGCAACAGGGTCAGTAAACTGGCAGTTATTTTGGTATTCAAAGATATACAGACCCAGCTTTATAAAAAGATAATAACAAAGTACTTGAAGTTGTTAATTTGAAAAACAGAATTTGTAATTATTTTGGAATAAAGTAACTACTAAATTATCAGTATACATTTCTGTTAAAATTACTATACTAGTAGTAATGTACTATACTACTAGTATAGTATCCTAATATAGTATGTTACTATTAGGATACTACTAATGCTAGTATAGCTTGTGCTCTGGGAGCGTACTAGAAAAGCAAAGTTGGCAAGGATGGATAATCAGGAATTGGGGGTGGCTTGTTCGAGGTAGGGACAAGGAGAGAAGCTCCAGAGGACAGCCCGGAGGAATAAGGCTTGCAGATTTGAGAGATGGTCTGGAAACTACATTTCTAAACCGAGTGTCCTTTTGCATACTCCAGTGGCTGAAAAGCTGGGTGCAAAGGAGATGCTGAGCATCTGCGTCTTCACCCCACCGCAGCGGCGTGGCATCCGTTCGCAGTGGTGGGCTATGCTGGCCTTCCTAACCTGCTCTGCCCATTCAGATTCTGAAGACGAAAATGCAAACCAGTGTGACTGGTGGGTGGGGTAAGCTGTGCTTCTCACAAATAGGAAATAGCTGCCTAAGGCTTCAATAGAAGCATAGCTAAGTTATATAAAGTAGATTCCTGCTTTTATTTGGTCCTTGCCTGACTGATTACCTGACATAACTGAACAACCATTAGGTGATTTTCAACATGCTTAGGGGAGGCTTGAAATTGCCATAAGGATCTCAGTCTTGCATTCCCAGATTAATGTAATTGTTGTGATTACTTTACTGACACTATTATAAGGTTTTCTCATTTGAAATTTTGCCTAAAAAGGCTTGGTGCCAGATGAGTCCTCTATTCTCTTGCTCCACCCTGCCAGGGTAAAGCTGTCTCTTACATTCAGGCACAGCATTTGCCTGTTGCATATTGTACGCATTGCGAAGTGCAAGCTGAAAGCTGGCATCTCTCAATTTCTTCTCATTAGAGATGCAACAATCCTATCTTGTTAGGATCCACCTCTTCTATGAGAGCACCAGGACTGAGGAATGTAATAAAGTTTATCTAGAGGAAGGGAGGGCACCTGGGGAAGCTGGGAGCTCCTGTGCCAAACAGGAGACATCCCACACCCGCGAGCAACCATGGGACAACACGGGCATTAATGGGAGGGACTACATGATGAGCTATGCTAATAAGTCAGCAGTTAGCTGTAGTTTATTTCCTATGCTGCTAAAATCTGATGTAAATTAGAAGTGAACACTTAGTGAAGAGTAGCCTGGATTTTCTTCAGTTGCGTGGTTCTCAAAATGCTGACCAACCAGAGTTGGACAGTATTAAGGACTTTCGAGGTCATTGATGCTCTTTAGAAACATCACCAGGTTGAACAGTGCACTGCACCGGTCAAGAGTAGAGCAGAGTCATCTTCCAGCAGCCCAAGCAGTCGGCAGAATTCACTGCACCACTCAAGCTGGGCATTGCATGGGTTAATGCAAAATAGTCATCACAGGATAAAGTGTTTCTGTTTTGCAGCAGGGTTGCTGGAATAATCAGAGTTCTGAAATCACTACTACTCAAGATTTCTTCCAAGTCTATTTTCAGTTATGTTGTCACCAAATTTTTGATTTTCGGAACTTTGGGGGATCTGTAAACAACTTCAGTCTAACAAGGCTGTGCCCACGGTCAGGGAGCAGCAAGCGCCGGCTGCTCCCCAAGGGGCAGGGAGCCAGAAGCCGAGCGCAGTAACACAGCCAAGGTCCAGCCCATGGTAACCGACCAAGGCGAGCAGGCCAGACCCAAAGATAGTAGCGAGGTTCAACCATGAATCCAGATCATCCCACAAATTCACAGTGACGAGACAGGGCCAACAGGTCAGTCCGCAAGTCAGGGCCAGGATCAGGTCTCCTGAGAGTATAGTCCAGGGATTGCTGGGCAGGTCCATAGCTAAGAGGCAGAGGCAAGGTCAAGCTGGGAGGTCAGTCAGGATCAATGGGGTCCGTGGCCAGGCACAGCTGTGGCTGAGCGGTACTCCTGCAGCACAGTGGGCCAGGACTGGAGACCCAGGGCTGTACTAAAGTGGAGTGGAGCCCACATGCAGGGACCGCAGGTGCAGGCAGCAGGCGAGGCTGGTCAAGGCCAGCGAGGCCTATTGGTGTCCTCCGGGCCCCAAGACCCAGTGTGAAGAGTGTAGGTGACTTCTGGCAACACCCTCAAAGAAGATGCATAGAGAAGAATAAAGAATCCACACGGCGAAGATAACTGGCTGGGACACCAAGGAGTCTGGAAGGATAAAATGTGTATTGGCAGTACTTTTCGTGGCACATTTTGGAGAGGCATGGTCACGAGAGGGAGAGTTTATGCTTGTTAAATATGTAAGGAGTCAGTTTGGCTGCAATCTGCTCAGGTTTCTGAAAACACTGGGCTTCCATTAGGCAGAACGAGTATTTGCCTGGTCATCCAGTGGTAGGATTCAGCCCTGAGAGGAGGAGGGGGGACACTGAATTCAAAGTGATCCTGAGTTCCCTTTGTCACAGTTATTCCCATTGCTTATTAAATTGAAATGTAGGGTGGGAAGGGACTTCAAGAGAACAGCTAGGCAAAGGATGAAGCGTCTCTTCCATACTGAAGGCCAAATAGGTCTTTGATGACCCATAGTAACAAATTCTTACTGTCATTCAGTTACAAGATGGAAAAAAAATCATGTGGCTATTTACCTTTATTCTGGAGTTGTACATCTGGATTCATAGTTCGGGCTCTTCCTCTCTGATCTTGGTTATTCCTCTGTGTTCAGGAACAGTGAAGTGACAAGTGTCAGGCAAGGAAAGGTAGCAGTGCAGAAGTTACCTGTGCTGAACAGCAATGGTATAAGGTATTCATTGACTGGACATCATGAAAACCAGACAAAACTATTGCAAAGTTCATTTTTTTTACATGTATTAATTCAACCCACTGACACAGACGTTTTGGACATCCTGCTCACATGGTTTGCATTAAAGCATTATGAAATCCCAAATTCTAGTGCCAGATGGTTTTGGATTACTTTGCTTGTATAAAGGGTTTAATTTGGGTGCATGGAAAATGTAAAATATTCTGGTAATAGCTTTAGCAGGACTACATAGTCTGCGTTTGCTTTATTCATCAACTGTGCTATCTGCCTTCTGCACATTATATTCCAAGCCATGATAAACTTCAAAACATGAATTCAAATTTACTGACTTGCCAGAACAGACTATGCTCTGTAAAATGCTTAAAGGGATTGACGTGAAAGGAAATATTCCTAAAGACCCACTATGCTGAGAAACCACACAGTGAATAAAAATAGCCCTCTCTTTCCGAATACATGCCTCCTAAGAATGCATTGAGCCTGGTCCTGAACGTGAAGCGAGAAAAGAGAGAATGGGTAAAGGTCAAGCATACAGCTGTTGTTCCTGCCAGTAAGCGTTTTGCTTGCTTTACTCCATGAGCTGAATGAGCCTTTTAGCTACTATTTACAGGGATCACATTTTTCAGACGATCTTTTCTTGGTGCGACAGATGAGCACCAGGAGTATAAATATGGAGTTAACTTGAAATTAGATCTGTTGGAATTCACACATCCTGTTCTACATGGTATGAGCAGGGTGAAGTGGCCCTTGCACTTTCTGAATTTCATCCTGCATGGACCACCGTCACATCACGTACTGTGTGGCTTCTGCCTTGTCATTATTCAAATATAGAATTACTTCCCTGATCCAGTCACACTCCCAAGTGCAAGTGCGAAATGTTGACCTGGTTAAACCAGTAGCTTTCTAGCATATAGTAATAAAAATAAGCTGGATTGTGGTTTAGGAGAACACTTTAAAGTTACTTCTGTAACTGGATGTGATTTTTGTTAGTTTAAACTTACTCTAGATGGGGAATCCAGTGAGTATCTGAAGACAGTCTTTCTCTCAGTATCCTCTTTTCTAGTTTTTCAGAACTAAATTGCATATTTTCAGGGGCAGCACAAAAGTAAGGGCATGACATGTGAACAGTGATCTTATTCTCAGAGACATAAAGGGAGGTAGGCTGGTTTGTACAGAGGGATTCCCCTGGCTCTGCTCAACCACTTCCAGCAGTTTTCACTCCCCCATTTTTCACAAGTATTGTTTTCCTGAGTTTCCGTGTACAGCCCAGAAAGAGAGGCGTCAAAGAGAAAAATAAAACAGGAGTTTCAGATCTGGTTTTGACAAGTTTAGTATTGCCAAGGAGTCTGTGTTTCCAGTTGTACTGCAATAGACAGAAAATCATCGACTTGCATTACATTTGATCAGTCTCCAAGTACTCTAGAATAATTACTTGGGAGTCCTTTTTCTATCAAGTTATTCTCTAAAAAGAAAATGAAACAAAGCAAAACTTAGGAGTCTTGCAAGCTGTCATCAAAACCTGTGAGCTCCACATAAGATCTACATAGAATAGTGGACAGTTACAAGATTATAGAGGAGTCATGACTGTGTGAATCTCTATTACATAGTCTCAGGTGAGTTTCCTCAGCTGTTTCGCCTTACCAATGCACCTGAAAGTAGCTGCTGATGTCAGCTAAGACTGTGCTAAGACTGTACTAAGACCTAGAATTTTTTAGAGAAGTGGAGGTGGGGAGGAGAAAGAATAATATCAACAAGTACGTCAGGCAATAACAAGGTACCGTGATCTTGCTGAGGTCAGCATCACACCCAAGGCTCAGAAAGGCTGACTGCAATGCATTAAGTCATAAACTTAGAGCTGAGTATGTGCTGATTGGTTTGCACAACTCCTCTCGAAGTTATGGGGTGGGGTAAATTTCAGAAAGGGCTTTTTAGAATTAAAGAGTCAGTAGACTTAGATATAACGGTAGGATGGGGAAGTAGGTGAAGCAAATACAAAGCTTAACATTGCCTTTAGATGCAGGCAATGCATCTAAATGTTTTTTAGGATCTGTATTAGTAGAAAGCGTACTTGAGCAACCTCTGTTTCAAATGAATGATTAGCATGGAGACACTTGTGTGGGCAGTTTGTTACACTCTTTAAAACCTTGCTGTTTAGCCTATGCTGCATCAATGATACACTTTTTAAAACCAGAAAGACAGAAATTTCCCTGTCTTCCTCACTTTGTCACCTCTCCCACTGGCTCCCCTATCTATCTAGAGGTAGTCCAAAGAGGGGTAGAGTACCATGTATTATTTACCAATGTTTTCCTCTGGAAGACTCTGTGGTGGGTTGCTTGTGACTCTACCAAATTTTAATAATTTTCATACATTTTTCAAGATGAATGTCTTCCCCCACCTGGTTAGACACACACTCAGTTTACATTGGGACAACTTAATAAAACTGATTCAACAATTTCCAAGGATGACCCTTGGCTTAGAAGTTCCTGTGACCTCTTTTCTGATAACTCCAGTATCCCATGCTTCAGGGTTAGGACTTGCCTGCAACTGTGGTCATTCCTCACGTCTGAGTGTCTCAAAAATAGAACCTTGGAAAATGAAGCATATGCACTTAGTTACCACCTGTGAAAAGTTTAGTTTATGTGACCTGTCTGGTATCACACAGGTGATCTGTGACACAAACGTGGATAGAATTCCGTTACTCAGGACAATGCTCAGTTCTCTGAGCCAGTTATCTCAGTTCTCTGAGCAGTTATCCTCAGGCCACTCAGC
>NW_009213120.1:1592-1860 GCF_000690835.1 Fulmarus glacialis | reverse complement strand
TGGAGTTCTTGAAGAGCGTGCCAGTGGTCAGCGGGCGCTTGGTGACCTCGGTGATGCTCTGCTCGCCGTCGGGCCACATGGCACGCAGCACGGGGTCCGCGCTGGGGACAACGTTGGCATGGGGCTGGCAGCACCGGGAACCCCGCTCCCGCCCCACGGCTGTGCCACCAGCCCCTCAGCTGTGTCCCCTGTGTCCCCAACCTGTTATAGAGGAGCCGTTTGAAGTCCTGGAAGAGAGTGTCCTTGTTCTTGTCCAGGAAACCCTCCA
>NW_009213120.1:1074-1350 GCF_000690835.1 Fulmarus glacialis | reverse complement strand
TGCAGAGGTGACATGTGGCCCTAGGGGTGTCCCTGGAGGCACCCATGGAGGCCAGGGGACTGTGGGCTTCAGTGCTCATGGACACTGAATCCCCCAACCCTGTCCCCACTGTCCCCAGGGCATGGCATGGCATGTCCTATACAGCCCATCCTGCTGCACGTGGTCTCTGGGGACCTCCCAGACCCCCTGGACCTCAATGGTCTCCCAAATGGCCTCCCACAGTCCTAATTGGCTCCACACAATCACCCCTCGGGCTTCAAAACCCCCAGGAGAACC
>NW_009213120.1:457-991 GCF_000690835.1 Fulmarus glacialis | reverse complement strand
AGCCCCATGGCCAACCAAGGCCACCCCATAGTCCCCCAGGTGCCCCTATGGCTCTGCATGGTCCCAAGTGGCCCCCCTATGGTCCCCCATGCCCTCCCAAGGTCCCTCATGGCCCCCCAGAGTTCTCTGTGGCCCCACTGCAACCCCATGGCCACTCATGGATGTTCATAGTCCTGATGGCCACCCACACTCACATGGCATCAAATGACACCCCACCAGTCCCCTATGGTTCCCCACGATCCTCACAGCCTGGTGGTCCCCCATGACCCCAAACCACCTCCCTTGGTCCCTTAAGACCCCCCTCCATGCTCCCACATGATCCCCCATGGTTCTCCAAGGCCCCATGGTCAACCCTAGACCCCCAAGAGCCCCTATAGCCCCATGGTCCCAAGTGGCCTCCCATGGACTCCATGGCCTCCCAAAGTTCCTCATAGCCCCAAGGCCACCCATGGCCCCCCATGACCCCATGGCCACCCATGATGTCCATCGTCCCCAACACTCATCCACACTCCCACGGCCCCAACTGACCCCCCG
>NW_009213120.1:0-291 GCF_000690835.1 Fulmarus glacialis | reverse complement strand
CCCCATGATCCCAAGTGGTTCCCCATGGTCCTCCACGCCCTCCCAAAGTCCTCCATGGTGCCCCACAGCCCCAGGGCCACCCGATGACACCCATAGCCCACCATGGCCTCCCCCATGTCCCCCCGGCGCCCCCCTCACGTGACATCTCCAGCGTAGTGCTTGATGCGGAAGTCCCGGTCGAACTCCATGGTCTTGTCTGTGGGGCAGAGCTGGGGAGCAGGGGGGTGTCAGCCCCCCGCCCATGGCCCCCCCGGCTCCCCGTGACCCCCCCAAAAGCACCTTGCGGCTGGT
>NW_009213119.1:714-967 GCF_000690835.1 Fulmarus glacialis | reverse complement strand
GGTGAAGCAGGCCTCTGCCTCGCGCTCGCCCGGACGTGCGGCCCAGGGCAGTGCTCCACGTGCCGTCAGCTCCTGAGGACAAGTGCGAAGGGGACGCCCGCCTCGGCACAGCGCAGCGCACCAGGGGACGCCTGGCCTGAGGTACCGTCGCCAGCCCGCGGACCCGTCGTGTCACGCCAGCGGTGATCTGCCGCCTGCGGTAGCTTCCAAAACCAAACAGGTTCTCGAGGAGACGCTGAGCCGGGACCACCTT
>NW_009213119.1:0-531 GCF_000690835.1 Fulmarus glacialis | reverse complement strand
CAGCCAAAACTAGGTTCAGTGCTTCGGGCCTCTGAAGAACCGTGATTGAAGGCAACTTTTAACTGTCTCTGCGGTGCTGAAAAGAAGTGCGAAGGCGACCCTGGTGTGTGTGTTGGTGTTTACAAGTGATACAGGATAGGTAAAAAGAAGATGTCAGGTCGTCGTGTCGCTGCAGCATGTGATAGACGTCAGCTGCCACGGGGCATGGGTAGCATGGCATCCCCCCTCCTTGACCCGCGTCCACTTCGACTACCGTTTCTTGAGGCTGACGTGAGTAGGACTTTTGGGAGGGTGGTGGTGTGCTCTTGGGACAGGCTCTCAGCCTGCTGAGAGACCGTGCAGCCTGGCAGTGTGAGGTGCTTGCAACTGTGCAGCCTAAGTGGCTGCAGTCGTCGGGCAGGCCTGCAGCGCTGAGCAGCAGTGCCAGCAACTTGTTATTTCACAGCCCGTTCACGTCCCCGTGTTTGGGATCCCGGTGTCTCAGCGGAAGCGGCGTTTCGGAGCTTTGCAGCTGGGACACAAAAGAACCCC
>NW_009213118.1:0-1092 GCF_000690835.1 Fulmarus glacialis | reverse complement strand
ACCCACCCTGCGCCCCACGCAGCGGGAACAGGATCAGCCCCATCCACCCACCCACGCACCCACCCCTCCCACTTCGCTTCATGGTTTGGGCTGGAAACACGGGGGAACGGGGCTGAGCCCATCACCGGGGTATCAGTTCTGCGCTGGGGCTGCTCCCCCCGCCACCGGCCACGCGACCCAGCATCTCCTTTGCAAATATTTCCCCCCCAAAAAAAAGCTCCGAGAGATGAGTTTTCTGAAAAAAAGTGTCCTTTATATCACTTAAATAACTATAATCCAGGTATTAGGGGAAAAAAGAACAGCCGATCACAATAACATATTATAGAAATCAAAAATTAATTTAACCACACAAAATAAATTAAAACATTAAATATTAACTTTCAGTGCAACATATACAGAAGACATGAGAGTAACCATGACTTTTTTAAAAAAAAAAAAAAAAACAAACAAACCAACAAAACAAAACCAAACAAAAAAGCTTCGGGTTGGTTATGATAAAGACTACGGAAAGGATTAACGCTGCACCGGGAGGTTAGAGCTCCGGCTTGAGGAGGTTTCCTAGGATTAAGGTTCATTTTATTATTAAGAAAAAGCTCGTATCTGTCCCCAAAGTGAGCGCGGTCCGAGGGCGGGAGGGTTCGCCGGCGCTTCTGTCTCTATAGAAAAATAAAGCCCCAATCCTGCGGGAGTGGGGGGTTCTGGTTTACAAAAAAAAAAAAAAAACCAAACCAAAAAACCAAAAACTGAGAAAAAGGAAAAACAAACCCAAAAAACCAAAGAAAAACAAAAGAAAAAAAAGCCCCAAACCCTGGGGGGGGGGGGGGTTCTGGTTTAAAAAAAAAAAAAAAAAACCAAACCAAAAAACCAAAAACTGAGAAAAAGGAAAAACAAACCCAAAAAACCAAAGAAAAACTCCAGTTGCACGTGGCCGGGGGTTTGTCTCTGCGGCGGGGGCGATGCCCAGCTCTGCCAGCGCTTTGCCGTTGCCGGCACGCTTACGGTGCCACCGAGCGCATCTCCTGCCGGGGCGCTCGCTTGCCGTCTTCCGTGGCGGGGTGGGGGCGGAAATAAAGGGGAAAAAGGGAAAAAGAA
>NW_009213117.1:0-1158 GCF_000690835.1 Fulmarus glacialis | reverse complement strand
GCCGTGTGCGGCCCGGGGCAGCCCAGGCCTCTCCTCCCAGAGGCCACCCCTGCAGGGCCCGCCGCAGCGGCTGAGAGGGAGATCCCACACGGACCCACGCGCTGGGCACAAGCTGGGGAGGGACGAGGTGACGAGACAGGGACGGCACCGCCAGGCGCTCAGGGGCGCGAGCGCTGGTGCCGGTGGGACGGTACACTGCAGCCGTCTTCCTCCCACATACTTCCTGGAGGTCCCTCACTCCATGAAAGCCACTTGAGGGGCTATCAGGTCATTCAGAGAGATGCCTCTGCACTGCATTAAACCCTTCTGAAAGGGTTTACTTTTCATCTTGCAAAAACAGGTTTCTTTTCAAACCTCTAAGTAAGATGCCACAGAATATGCAGCGCCACAGATTCCTTCAGAAAAATACAGTCCAACAAGCAGGAAAACGAGGGCAAAAGCTTATCAAGCTTCCAACTGTTTTCTGCTGAAGAGAGGCACTGAAGCAAAAGGAAACACGGGCAGGCCCTCGTCTCTCTTCTCTTCTTATTGCCAGCCCTTCTGCCCTGCTCTCCATTGCTCCGCCCAGGGCCCATCACTGGCGGAGATCTTCTTCTCCTGGCACAGCGAAGGAAAGCGCACAGCCTCAGGGGGCAGTGCCGGCAGCTCTGGGAAAAAACAAAGCAAGGCCAAGCCCGTAAGCAAGGAGGAAGTCAAGTCACTGACGGAGCTGCCGGGCCTGTGCAGCCTCCCTTCGGCCTGCTTCCATCTCCCCAAAAGTGCCTGCGGTGCTTTGCAGGCAAAGGAGGGGTTGCGGGCCGTGGCCAGGCACAGGGCTTCCTCTCCTGGGTCTGTCTGCCAGGGGAGACCACGGTGCCGGGGACAGCGCTTGGGCAAGGAGATGCAAACCCCGCAGAGCATCCATCAGGGCTGTGTGCCTGGAGGGGACGATGGGAGGGGCTCAAAGGGAGAGGCCAGGCACGACGGGAAGGGCCTTTGCCAGCCACCAACCGCCCGAGGGAGCAGCCATCCTCAACAGATCGACCCCTCAGGACGCTGGCCAGGCGTCAAGGGCACCAGTGCGGGCGGGAGCAGCCGGGGACCAGTACCAGGGAGAAAAGGGGCTGGCTCCCCCAAGGGACTGCTTCCCCAACGCAGCCGCGCGTCTCGGCAGCAGGC
>NW_009213116.1:0-17119 GCF_000690835.1 Fulmarus glacialis | reverse complement strand
CCAATGACACCCACTACTTCACTTAGTACTTAAAAAAAAAAATTATAGTCTGGAATATCAAATTCCAAAAACCCTATTCCCAACTCTTTACTTTACACCACTACGAGATCTTCAGTAAAACGTAAAGGCTTTAACGCAGGCTGCCATTCTGTTCCTGCAAGAAAAAGAGGTATCAGGAGGGGGGAACCAACCAAACAGGAAAAAAACCCTATTTAGATGTCCGTGATTAATTTCTTTCACATTTCTACTGTGTGATTTTGCATTTTAAACACAGGTCAGGAAACGTATCTTGAAGTTTGGCAAAGGTGAACACAAATCCATTTCTTCCTTGCTTTCAAGTCCACCTCTGTGCATTACTTGAACTAGCTGTTTTTGAAATAAAACATGTTATCTTTTTGAAGTATCTCAGCTTCTATTTGAAAGCTTATTATCTTTATTTTGCCTTACTCTGAAGGGCATGATCTAGTCAGTACTCTCATCTATTACTATCCACTCCTAAAAAGCAGCCTTTTGAACAAGTGGTACCTTAAAACAAAGCAACCATCCAAGTCATGCACATCCATCATGTTTTCTTATTACGGTCCCTTCTATTCTGTAAGCCTAAAACACAGAAAAGCCCTCATGTTCCCCACACAGAAGGTGGGAGAGTAAACATTTGAAGGGCAGCTTGAGGAGACAAACTTAGTACAGCACTGCTTAAGAACAGGAGAAAATAGAGCGTTATTTCAAGCTACGCTGAAGCGTGTTAGACCAAAGGGAATCCTGAGATAGTATTCTGTGAAAGCCAAAGCCAGGGATGAGCACAAATAATTTACTCTACGCTACATTCCCCATACAGCACTGCTTGAGGAGACAAACTTAGTACAGCACTGCTTAAGAACAGGAGAAAATAGAGCGTTATTTCAAGCTACGCTGAAGCGTGTTAGACCAAAGGGAATCCTGAGATAGTATTCTGTGAAAGCCAAAGCCAGGGATGAGCACAAATCAAGGTTGGTTTACTCTACGCTACGTTCCCCGTACAGCACTGGTAACTAAAACTAAGTGAAAAGCATATGACCAACGGGAGAATAAAGGCATCCGCAAGAACACAGTTGTTCACGCAGGATGAAGCACATAGCGGAGCTACAAATGCTCAAGAGCTAGATAGTGGACAGTTTTTGAAAAGATTCTTAGTTTAATCTTCCAGTACCACACAGGCCACCACGAATTTTCAACGGGCATCGCTCGGATTACGTCACCCTGAAACACAAGCATTGTAACAATTGATCCGAGACAGATTCTGGCACCCAGAAATGTAAGTATTTGAACAATCGATCAGACAATTCCCACTCTTATATCACAAAAGCACATTGTTATCTATTTACAGCTGATCAAGCAGTACTGGTCACCAACCGTCCCAAAGCATACGAACACACTTTTTTTGTGTGTTTTCAGAGTCACAGAGCTCAGTGTCAAGGTTGGGTTGTTTAAATCGTGTCCCACGCGGATGCTAACACCTTATTCAGCAGAACCACGAGGTGCATTCATTACTAAAAAACCAAACCATTTTGAGATGGGGAAAAAAAAAAGAGCCGAAAACAGTCCTTCAATACAGTACAAAGTATCTCTCAGTCATCCCCTTCAGCATGGCTTTCCCAAGGACTTCCCTTTCCAGCAGTAGGTACACAGTCCTAAAAAAAATAACCTCAAATAGAAGCAAAAAGTTCCTGAGACAGTTAAGACCAAAAAGCAGAGCGGGTTTCCAGACAAAGTTTTGCGACATTCTGATCTTCCGCTAAGTGTAGAGCGCCAAGAGGCAAAAATCCCACCATTGTCACACGAAATACCTTGCAAACTGAGGCATATATCACAAACGAAATGTATTTGAACATGTTGAATATGACAGGATACACTTACAAAGAGAAGATTGTTGCTTCCTACGGATTAGAAACACCCATCAAATCAGAAAACTCTATTAATCCACAAAGGGGAAAATTCCATCACTAAAACTTTCAAATGCCCAGGTTTCCTCTTCTAACACGAAACAAAAAACCATCATAAGATACATGAGCACTTGTTTATATGCTAGAGAAACATTCAATGTGCAAGTAATATTCAGATAGCTTTTTCAAAGGCTGCTTCAAACTTGTGTTTGAAAGACTACGTGGGTAAGAAGCACATCCAAGTTAGCAGCAGTAAAGCAGTGAATGTGGTGGTGTAGTACGTAGGAACTCAACCCATCATGGATTCTGCCCGAGCTTTATCATTGGTACTGGGAGAGCACTCCTACTACTGCTTAAGGGGAGAGCAAAAAACATGTCTAAGACAAAAAATCACCTACAGAATCATCAAAAATCAACAATTAAATGTCTTCATGAGTCATCACACTGAAGGGATGACTTTTTGTAGTCTTGACTTTCTTTATTCTGTCTTAAAGACTGCAGAAGTGGATGACCAAAACAGCATTTTAAATTCAAGAACCTCATAAAAATCTAGGAAGCCAGCGTGCCTCTAAAACACATGCAGTTACTGAAGCTATTCTGTAATAAGAGTATGCAGTCAGCAAAATTATCTTAAAGATAGCACAGGGACGAGGGAAAAAAAAAAGCAAGAAACCTAACTTAATTGGGAGACACACTAACGGGTAAACAACTCAAAATGACACACTACAATTATCCACCACCTAATGTACATCTCCTCCCCTTTTGCTAACGCTAGCTTTCAGCTTTGCGCTGGGTCCGTTTCTTCCTTTTTTTAGAGAGTGATGATACTCCTACCCACATTCATTCTGCTGGACTGAGCCAAGTTCTTCCTATCTGCTCTTAGAGTAAAAATAGAGTTTTTCAAAATCCTCTACAATTAAGTCAGAACTGAATGTTTCCCTAACAGACACCCTAAGGGCACACACGACTCCAGATAAGCTCACTGCCTTGTAAAATTGCAGTAGTTTTTATCAACCTTCATTAGGAATTACCTCCCCAGCTGTGCATATACCTTTCATCACTCCATCGTATCGGTAGCTAGTTCAGATAGCCACTAAGACAATATACATGTTCTTCTCTGCTACTTCTTATATCATGTCTTTTTTTTTTTTTAAATACAAAAATCTTGTTATACCGCAAAAGCATGACCTCCACATTGTAGTACTTTGCATCAGTCATCACTTGGTGCGCTTTGTGAAGTCCCTTAGTTCTACGTTAATACCAAAAAAAGAGCTTTAAACCTACTGTTTCAGATTAATCAAACTCCTTACTCTTGATCCTCAGTGGTTAGCGGTTACATAAAATCAAGGCAGTCCAAAACCAAACCTCAGGAACCATCTGAAGTCATGACCCTCATCTGCTTTGTCGATTTTCACATAGTATATTGTTTTCTTTTTCCTCACTTCTTACACCAATCACATCTCCGCAGTTGTCAGCCTAAGTTTCCAACGTCCTTCAGGTAGGTGCTCCAGTGAATTTCAAATCAAACAAAGGTACCTTCTCTAATTTTTATTATTGGGGGTGGGGGCACGTGGGGATGATAAAATCTACCTGATAAAATCTACCACTTTTAACACATACTTCTCTTCTAATTTCTTTTTAATCCTTTACCCTTATAATTCAGTGTCTCTTTCTGAGCATTTCAGACTGGACTGCCAAAAACTGCAGATGATCCTTGCTGCCCATCCTTACTATCACACCACCCTTGTTCCAGGTCCGTTAACTCCCACAGATAAGGAAACTTCCATAACGAATCCACATATTTTTTTCTTCTGTAACAAGTATGTAACAACTTTTTTGACTGTCCAAGATTATTTCCCACTCAAACACTAAGCTTACTCCAAAGACAGATCTTCCATTTCTGCCCAGCGTATTCTTCGCTTGGCCTAGGGCAGCAAGGCATTCAAGACCCTTGTGCCACATTCAATATTTTCTGTTCATTTAGTTTTACTCGTTTTGGGAAGCATATAAAGCTGGAGAGGAGAAAATTATATTCCTTAAGGGGCCTTCACATGGTATGCTTGAGACCTAGGTTTTCCACAGCTCCAAGGAAACTAGTATCTTTGACAGGTGCCTGTACTTAACTATCTTTGAAAGTGCCAAGATAAACACATCCTGAGCTTTTTATGTCAATTTAAAAGACTGCATAAAACTAAAAAGGCTTAAAGGCTGACTGTTGACAACAGAGTCAGATGTTTATGACCCGTCTGATGGAATAAAGTTGCCAAACTCACTTCACACAACCCTCCTCAGATCTGTTCTCCCTTAGCAGAAGCACAACACTAGCAAAGTATACTTGGCAGCTTGCGTGAACCATCAGGTTCTGGCAGGATCAGGGAAGATGACGACTCCGTATCCAGAGAATCCTTTTCAAATAGATATTATCTCCTCCCAGTAATAGTTGGGGGATTTCAGCATTCATGCTGCACTACCATTTCACAGAAGATTTCTCATTCAAGCATCAGTAAAAAAAGGCAATCACTTCCACAACCGAAAGAAGTTAGCAACATAATGCCAGGAAGCTAAGGAAACGATAAGGATTCACCACAGCACATACAAGCTCAAAGCAAAAGCATTCAGGTTATAGCACTTTTTCTAGGAACTCTAAGACCAGGGATGACAAAAGCTAGCTCTGTCTAAAGCGAGATTGCAACACTCAAGTCGAGAGTCCTAAGTTAATAGTCTTAAATTCTATTAGCAGCCTCTTATTCTTACACCATCCATCTCTAAACAGAAGGTAGATGCACAATATAAAGATATTTCTGAATTAAGTCTTCATCTATGCCTCAATGAAACTCACATCTAAAGAGCATTTTATAGTGTAGCAAGTCAGCAGCATTCTGGCACAGAGTGAGAGAAACCCTTCTAATCAGCAAAAAGCCTTCTTCCCCAGTAAGTGCTTACATCAGCCATATTATTTTGGATTTCAATTCTCTAAGCCAAATCTAAGCATGGAAAAAGGAGGAAAGAAAACATATTTACTCATCCATAGCGCTGCCCTGCAGATGAACTAAACTGGACCATCATTAAAAAGCAACTGTGTCAAGATACATTCCTGAGGTTCTGCCTTCTCATTTGCCCAGTGCATTTTCTCTCTTATTAGAGGAGCCCCTACGATTTTGCTACGGAGGAACTGCCCAATGCAAATTCAAGACTGACACAAAGGTGCAAAGGCGAGACAAAATTACATAGCATTACATAAGCATTTTCAAAGTCTTCTTCATCAGAAGGGTAAGATTACTGGCACAAATTTTTGTCTAAGGGGAGCTTTCTGTAAGAGAACTTCCTTAAAGTTCTCCGCTTTAAGTAGTCCATGTTTTCACCGGGTAACACTAAGTTCCAAGCCTTCAGTCCAAGAACTTTCAACGCACTAAAGAAATCTGGTCTTAAGCTAAACACAAGATGGGGAACATGTTCAGAACAGACAACGATTTGGGACAGGGAGGATCCCTCTTCAAACAAATTAAAAAATATTCCTTTCTTATTCCACATCTGAAATATTGGTGACAGGAAAGCTATGTATAATGTAAGCAGCATTCGAATAGCCTTTCAACAGAGTAATAATTTCTCACATGTAGGAGTCACGTACAGTCCAACAACATTCATACTAACGCCTCTCGAATTCTAAAGTAGGTACTAATCCAAGCTATCTTCACATGAATACGTGAAAATTTGAGTACAAGGTCAAAACCATCCTCATTCACCATGTGCTCTATCTGTGCACTCTATATGCAAGTAGGAGAACATGCCTACTTCGGGAGAAGTTGCTCTTTATTTTCACCCGGTTAATATTGGTATGCAAGCTCCCAAATATAGACTCTTTCTCTTATACCTGGTGTAACACAATATATTTTTGGCAATTTTGGCTATGCACTCGCAGAACAGAATGAACAAATAATAATGCAAGACTCCGTAACCATAAATAGGACTGAATGCCACATGCAGGAGGCTGGCTCCTTATTTCTAATTCTTCAATCATTAACCTTATATGAATATACATTGGAACTTGTTTAATGTTTTAAATCTACGCACTATTTGCACGTAACAGCTGGAAGCCCCTGGAAGTTCTTGACTAGTTTAAGTGCAAATACGTTCCCCGCAAGGAGTTAGAAAACCTTCAACTAGAAAAAGCCACTTTCTCCTCCTCCTTGTTAAGTGGCCTAGTCCGTCATTTTCTCCTATGCATAATAATCCAATTAAGTGAACATCAATATGAAGTACTTCCATGTCAAATTCTAATCCAGGATCTGCTGGATCCGGATGTCCCTGTCTCCCTTTTCCCAGCTGTGAACCAGACAGTTGTTTCAACAGCTCTACATTCAGGTAGGCTGTTCGTAATGAATTTGGACTTGGTTAATATCAGATTTTGAGACCTGTCCTAACTGTTACGGAAACAAACAGGACCCATAACAATGCACTTGATGTTTCTTTCTTTTACAGAGCTCTCAATAATCAGATTTACTTAGCAGGCATCTTCAAGTTCACCAACTAAAGAGGCTAGAAAACCTACTCCATTCATTCACAGCAATACCAAGCCTGGAATTTAACAGAAAGCAAGCTGTTAGAAAAGGCTGAAGAAGGAAAAATACATAAACTGAATAAAAACAATGGGAGACTTTCGTGTTCTCTATGGTCTTTTAATGTGGTTGTTCACTTCTTGTTTCATCTCAAGTTACTTGGAAGATCAAGACAGACTGGGGACCACACAGCAGAACTCACAGCTTTTACTATCAGTGTAAGTGAACCAGCTGCCAGACTGAAATACTTCTGGCTGAACACTGCTTGTTCACTGCAGTTCAATAGCTCCTGTTCCCCATCTCGTCTTTTTTGGGTCTCCAGAAATAAATTCACAGGTTCAGATTATCTCAGATTACCAGGAAAAAGACACAACAACTAACTTGCAAACATCTGCCCTTCTCAATTGAAGATGCACTCACAGTAAGCTCCTAATTTTAGCCCAAGACTGACCCTAAAGGCTTTCAAGAGTCCAAAACAAAAAAATATTCAGTAGTCTTCGACAGCATAGCTGGACAACTCATCACCCTGACAGTCGAGGTCCCCTTTCAACCCAACATATGCGCACCCCCCTCCCATAGCAGAACCCCTCCCCCTCCACTGGCATTTAAATTAAATCATACACACAAAGCCTAAAGGAATTATTTTACTGTGACAAAACTTAATACATGCATTGTAAGTTCACAAAAAGTTAAAAAAAAAAAAAAAAAAGAATTTAAATATGTCCCAGACTGTGTGCACAATACTTTTCTTACAAAATCAATTGCTCAAGTTATTTCTATTAACAAGTATTCCAATGGTTTGGAAAGACTGCATACTCCGCAATACCCATTTCTGGATTACAATGAAAGCCACCAGCAAAGACATCTGCCTTTCTTGAAGACATTTGGGGTTTTTTTTTAAATGTAAAAATAGGTTTTTTTAATTTAAGTTTATCAAGAGTACTACTACTAACCTTATTTCAAGCCTAATTCACTCAAGGAAGTGCTTACTAGGTGGCACTACTTCACACACTTCTTCAAAACCAGTAACATCGACAAAATTATTGAAGGCAAGGAGATTTGCAACATAACCGAGGTTTTGGCCATACACTGACATAACTAAGTGACGCTGGGACAGAACGGCACACAACACTTCCAAAGCACAGGAGGAATTCGCATCTATATCGGTTTCATAACAAACGCTGCACTTGGCAGAGCTGTTTCGTCGATGCTCAGCTAAAGATGGTACACAAAGTCCCACACAGGTGAATAAGGCCATGTCCCGAGCTGACGTAACACGTCAATTCCAGACTCAAAAGAAAAACCAGCCCAACAAAAACCTCCACGCAGCTCTCTCACCTTTCCCCCTTTGTACCCACTTTACCACCTTTGAGACAGATCACAGGCCAGTGACCTGCCACAGAGATAGCTGGCGACACATAAGCAGTGCAAATGCACAGCTGGGAAGAGCTCAGAGGAAGAAAATCCCCCCTCTTGGCAGAGGTAAGCTATTAAATGAACTCAACACGTTACGCCATCCTATATCCTAAACACTTTTGCAGAACCTAACTTCGGTGCACATACTAGCATGTTTCTAAAAACCCACCTCAACTCAAAAACACCAGTACATTTTCTCAACTCAAAGACACCAGTACTTGTAGAGTCGTTTGACACAGAAGTTGTGTAAAAGCATCAACATTTCCCCCACACGCAGGGTTCAGAGAAGCCCTTTTTCAAAGTTTAGCACATAAAGTTTGCCGCTATATTTATCAAGCCCATGCTTCACAAAAATACCAGCATGCTGTTATGCCAACTTTCACTTCTGTTAGTGACTGAGATGGACAGAAGGCATATGTTGATCTATCTAGCAGACTGTTACGTTGAAAGTACTCTTTTTCTTTAAGCTAGCTTTGTTATTTGTATTATGATTACTACACTAATCACAATTGTGCTTTGTGCCTATTTTATGCTAGTCAGTGTACAAAGTGACTCCTTTGCTGCACTGCACTAAATGACGCAAAAGCCGTGATGGCGATACCCAAAAGCGCAGCAACATTTTAAGAAAATAGTGCTTCATTCCTCTTTCTCCCTATCCTTAATACGCTGCTTTCAAGAACCTTAACAAATACCAGAGACAAAAAAAGTCAGGGCTGATTTTATCTCAAGAAGCTTTCAAGTGTTAAAGCTGCACGCCAAAAGAAAAAAAAAAAAACATGCACGATTTATCTTTCCAGGACTGTGCCAGCCACTTTGAAATGGAAGATCCAAAGGAAGCATCAAAAGGACTACTTTGCCCTTTAATACAAAAATTCTCACAGATCTGTACCATTCTTAACAATTCGAGTTCTCCAAGACAATGCAAGTGTTTCTTTGACAGGCATTTAAACGAATAGTTCCACCAAAAAAGGCAGTCCTCATACCTCCTCCCTGCCCAAGTTCCTGGCTCTTCGCTGTGTCAGCACAAGCTCTTGTGCGACTGCCTGACAAACTGGATCAAGGAACTGATCAACTGTAAACATGCTTTTTCTGTTGCTGAGGTTTTTTCAACGAGATCATTTCCCAAGTGGCTGGGAGGAGCAACGAATGCCTTCTTTTCTTTTTTTTTTGGCAGCTGTGTGCTCACTGCAACCTTCCTACAAGCCCAATTCCTCCGACTTCATTGGGATTAGTACCCACGCTGACACCGAGGCTGAACAACACTGAGCACTTGAGAAAAAAAACTAAGTCACATCATGACTTGAAATTTTCAACTTCATTAAAGCATTGTTCACCATTCTGTGGAGGAGAACAATTCACACCTGCAGAACAGCATAAAAAGGAAAATTCCGCTGGCAAGGCATTTCGGGACAAGACTGAACAAAAGGAGAGAAATACCTGAAGTTTGTAAATGGGAAAGCTCAGGGACAGGAAAACATGTGAGTCACCAGATACCTGCCAGACACAGATGTACTAGGGACCTCCAGCTTCTCGTTAAACAAAGCGTTCGGTTCTATTCTTGTGTGTGGGAAAAACTGGGAGGATAAAAACAACCTTCCTCCTCTTATCTCTGAATCACTCCCTGCCCCACAGAGAGGTTTCAGATGTTCCCCTTCTGCTGAGGCTGTAATCCACAAGACAGTTCCTGCAAGGAAGGACAGATGTACAGGCTTAGAAACAATCATTCCTTTTTTATTTGGGCAAGGGGAAACAAACCTGAGCTCAAATACGAAGTAGCCGCCTTATCAGTAGAAAGAAGTCATATTACCGTGTGAAAAGACGCCTTACATTTTAACCTAAATAAAAAGAATCCAGACACTTAGCTTTTTGACTGTTTCAAGTTGAACTTGAGGAGAACGGAGGCCAAAACCCCAAACTGATCTTCTAAATAGTGACATTTCATCACACTTCTTAGTACTCCAAACTTCTTTCCAGCTCTGCTTTCTAGCATCTGAACAGCTGCGTATTTGGACACGTTATCTATTCTTGATGATTGACACCACAAAGACCCAAGATATCAGGGTGGGGCAGGGAAAAAAATAAAATCAAGGTTTATTTCAGCTCATTTCCTAGAATACACCATTATACTCCTAAGACTCGAGGATTCAGCTAAAATACAGCAGAGGAAAAACACCTGCACATCAAACACCAGTAATTTTAATTTGTCAAAAACTGCTTTGCGTAATGCAAACAAAATCATCATAATTACAACATTCAGCCTAAAAGAAAATACTGAAAGCACAAACAAAGATATATTAAAGACGTACTTGGTTTCGTGGCTGATTTTTAGCCTGGCATACAACTACTACCTAATGTGAAAATAAGGTGACACAACATTTAAGTAATACCTCCACATGGCTTTACCTCTTAGGATAGCATATGGGGGGGAAAAATGTGGCTGAAAAACATCTGAATACTGAGATAACCTCTCTGAGTACCGATTAACACAAAGCACTAACTGCTTAGTGAAAACAGAGAGGAAATGCTGCCCTTAATTGGTCAAGCATGTATTCTTTTCAAATATTCCTGTTGACACTGCACAATGACTGCGTAGAGGTCACCAGAATTCACACACTAACACCAATACACGTTTACACTCACTGCTAAGGCTAACCACATGTTAACGAAGACTTTTTTCCCCTAAGTACACGTTAGTTAAATGAGTTAAATCCAAACCATTTGCTAGCATTAAGTCCTTCCCCACCCACACAAATAGTATTCTTGCTCGAAGTATCAAAAGTTATTGACGTGACAAAAAAGTCCCAGATTGGTACAGAAGCTCTACAGATACAGCACATCTTCAAGATGTTATTTCAACTTGGTCACCTAAAATGCCATACCATCAAGAAACCAGAAGCACATCATCACTTCAGAAAAAAAACATAATGTCCACTAAGGCAGCCACAGATTCTGCCTCAAATGGCCTAAAAAACTAGTATCACAGTAGTGTAATTTTTTTTTTTAACTCAAAGTTAAAAGGGCTCATTTCTTAAACCTCAGAAACAAAGCCTTCTTACTTATCTTTGATCTGCAGCATTGATTTTTCAATTCCTAAATCCAATTTCCAAATCAGCTATATCCTAAATAGGCACAAATAGTTTTGTTTTTAAAACACAGATAGAGGAAAAAACCAAACATCCAAAATCCCATTTGCCTTCAAAGTTGAGAGATGAGGAAATTTTCTCAGCTAAATCTCTTCCAGAGAAATCATTCTCTTTAAAGAACTAAATTACTAGCTTAAAATATGGGGTGTTTGGCTCCAGCCGGCACACAGGAGCTATGTTTATAAGGACATTTCCTGGAGAATTATCTGAGGAAGTAAACAAATTCACGTGGCGCCACTAATACCTAACTCCACCTTCTGCAGTGGTCATTTTATGCAGTGAGCTTCTTATTAAGCCCAGATATTCACTAATAACTTCAGTTAGGTAGAGTAGACAAAAAAAAAATCTTTAAGGTTTTTTTTTTTTTAAAAATGTGCACTAGGTCTAACCAGACACCATTTATCAGCTCTGCGTACCTAGACTCTTTGCCGTGCACATAAAGACACTACTTAATCTTTGCTTACCACCTCAGCCAGTTAACAGTACACTCAATCTCCTAACTGGCATATGAATTCTAGTAATGTAACTCCCTTAGATAAGGGGGCGCAAGCTAGTCATCATCTACAGGGTGATGCCAGTAACGATTGAAAGGTGTTTACCAGGGAATGGCAAAGCCAGCCAAGTCATTATTCCAGTTTTCCAAACTGATTTTGCTGGAACCTAGTCTAGGGAACAAAAAGAAAGGGATGGTAAACATTTTTGGCTAATGCTTCCCGGGGTCAGCTACAGCAGGTTTCACTACTGTGTAACTTGGTTGCGGGATTCACCTACCAACAGCCCTGTCAGCCCTGTTGTTCCAGGGATTTTTGAGAAACATCCTTTATGCACTTCCAGGAAATCTCTAATTCTACTCATCTGCAGAGACAATTAATGGATGCTAACTCCTGACAGTTATATTACATCATACTTACCACATCTCTCACAAGATAAAACAAAAATGCTCACCTGTAGCACCAACCCAGTTAAAATATTTTCTCTAAGACTGAACTTAGTGTTGGGAGTACGCAACACACAGGTGAGAACTGGCGTTTCTCAAGTGTCATGATACAAGGTTCTTCCTAGAGATGCAAAATAAGTCCGCCACGGACCCTGCTGGGGCTCACCCGGTTCTTCAGTCACATCAGTTCGACTGATGTAAGGTAACTATTGCTATAGCAAGCTACACATTGTAGTAACTATACTGATGAGGAAAATGCCAAACTCACCTTAGGTCCTACACAAGGTTGTTTTTTTTCCTAAGGGATTTCACCGTTATTTCTTCTTTTGAAGGGAAGAAACAAAATGGTAGAGGCAAAAAACTGCCAAAGTAGACAAAGAAAAGAACTACAGCATAAACAATGCGGCAGAATACGAGACTGAACTGTACATCAGGATGGCACACACTGACAAGGACAGAGCCCAATTAGTTGTCTACGTTCAGTCCCGTATTTGAAGACACAAGGAGATGGCAGTAATGGTAGTACAGAGAACGTATCATACAGCAGTCGAGCGAGACATACTGGCTCTTTAGCAGCCCTGAAGAATCCAAGGGCCTTATTCCAGGATTCTAATTAAGACAGTTGGGATTAAAAAAAAAAAAAACAGAAAATAAATTCTGTCTTTCAAAGCAACAGCTTACTTCAACACTTAAGCTGTTAAAGCCTTCTACAATTTAAGCATTACAACCGTGTGCCTGTGATGCTCTTGAAATCACACCAGTAAGCCCAAATTTTCAGATTAACACCTTATATCTGAAACTAATTTCTTCTTCTGCATGAAGAAATTTTTAGAGGACTGGTGGTGTTTTGCTGTTTTATTTACTTCATCTTACTAGTTCAGTTCAATTACTAATTCAACTGCAGCTGAAAAAACAAAAACGAACTTCTATTTACAGCAGCTATGAGGCCCAAGTAAAAACAGGAATGCTTAAGAAACAGCCAAAACATCTCAAAAACATCCTTCGTGCAGGGCAGCGCTTTGAGGTATAGATAACGCTATTGAGGATTACGGTTAGGAAAGCTAATTTGCACGTCATATGAGAATCCAGTAACAAACTATACCAGTCAGAAAAAAATTGAAAGAACAAACATAAAGAAACACACACAAATCCAAGACTGATCTACATCTAATCATATGAGACTTTTTGCTCAAGGAAAAAACTGAACTGACAAACTCTTAAAATGGATATGATAGTAGGAAAAGCAATCATGAACTTCACTGTCCGCAGCAAACATCCTGTAAGTTCAAAGACTTGAAATAAGCTTGTAAACAGTTTTTCTTATACCATTAAACCTTTCTGTTTAATAAGAGAAGCCCTAATCCACTCTGGACATCAGATGTTTAAGTTGCAACTTGCTACTAGGACTTGCTCATTTTTTGCACTATTTCACTATTTATTGAAGACAAATATTTAACAAAATCAGTGCATACAAGAACACTTTCAAGAAACCTGTACTTTTTTTTTGTCTGAGCCTGTTCAGAGAAACTACTAAACCCTGTCCTCACAAAAAAAAGAGCAAATAATAAAGTTCCCAAACAATAATAATGTTCCCAAGCCTCACATTATATGTCAGCTTTCATTAGTCTAACCTGTCCCCACCCTTTTTTTTTTTTTGACTCGTGTCCTGAAAATCATTCTTTTAAGCATCTCCTAAGATGGCCTTTGACTTGACCTAAGGCACAAATTTGACGGGCAGTTTTCTTTGTATTTGCTTCCTATATTTACATATCAATAATAAGCCACGCTAAATGGGGAATGAAGGATACACTGTACAAAGCCCCACTAAAAAGTAAAAGCAGCTTCCCATTAGGGATGCAATGAACAGACTGGCCGAAGAATCCTGTCTTCTACAATGACACTCCTCACGCAAGATTCTCATCGGGAACAGAGATGCACCTTCATCTCACCCTTAAACATCTAAGGCCAACTGATTCAATTTTCCATATGAAGAATTGGAAATTGCACCTATCCAATTTTCACCTGAAAGCACACTCTCTGTGAATTATCACCTGATCTAAGTGGCGCTGCAGTCCTATTTAACAACAATACAGCTCCTTAAACAGCTTAAGAGACTACCTCAATGAAAACTGAACAATTTTCCTTGTGGTACGTGATCATTCATAAACTGAGGCCAGAACTCTGCCAGAAAGCATGCAAGCTGACCTCCCTCAGTATGTAACTTCTACTGTCATTTTTCTCTTACCTAAAGAGTCCTCTTCCTTTGTACTGAAAAGAGGTGCCATTTATTTATTAACTGGTGGTTAGGGAAAAGGCAAATTGCCATTTACAGACAATACTGGACCTAGAATACTACCTAGAATCTTGGGGTTTTTTGGCAAGCAGCAATTTGCTGCAATTTCAAAAAGCAACCTTGGAGGTTGCCATGAACACTGTAATAGGAGCTCATTAAGTTGCTGGTATGAAATTTCCATTTAACTTCTCCCAAAGCTCTATCCAGCGCCTCTGCTTCCACACGGAGATCTAATGGAGTTTAGAAACAGACTGAGATGAAAACATCTGATTACAACTTTTTATTCCATTCCATCAGCTCAGCACCAACTGAGCCAAACAATGTCTTTCCACTCATGGGGTTTTTGTGATTTACTATCTGCTAGGTTTCCGATGATAACTCCTTTGACTTGTTGCTACCGTACTCCTGATTTTTTAGAGGCTGTCTCATTAGTAGTCAAATCTAGAAGTACTTTGCTTCAGAAATTAGAGAAGTCTTAATGTATTAAGCATGGGAAGGGCAAAAAATAGCGTAAGGCAAACTGTCTTAAGTTTACAGAGATAATGAACCGAATGGTTGGGAGGAAACACCATCTTATGCAGTGTTTCCATAATAGTTTCCATTTACAGCAAAACCATAAACTTACATTTCTTTGTGCTTTTCATTTTATGTGCCTTCCAGACTGCCCGTGGTCAGAAGACCACAATCCAACTGCTGAAAGCCACACCAGCTATGCACATCTCAAGTAAGTCTGAACTAAAAAAAAATTTAAACCCCAAACAAATAAAAATCCCACAGTAGAAATAAACTTTCTTTTTTAAAAAGCTTCTAAAAGCCAAAATCAAACATCAGGTTGTTTTCAGACAAGGAAAACTCCCTTTCGCTGAGAACACTCGAAACACATTCCCTCCCCAAGAGCTGCTGGGAAGTACTTTGAAGTTAGATCCTCTGCTCCATTAATCAGGCCATCCTCATGTTCACATTCCTAAAAACTGTGATTTCAGCTGTGCATATTCTACAAGCTGCATCATTTCATCCTGAAGTCAGTGGGAGAAAGGCTAGAACAGTTTTTTTGCAAGCAACGTGAATGATCAAGAAAAAGACTGTAAATGAAACTGACACAGGACAAAATGTATGCTATCCTGAACTTAATAAACTCAGTACTGTTAACTTGTTTATCACTTATTTACTTACCCCTGCTTAATATTTAATCCCAGACTACCCAGACTGGGAAAGCCTTTACTTACTACGAGTAAGATGAAAACGTCAGGGAAGCTTCCAGATGTCAAAACTGCCTTCCCAGCTATCAGTATCTACAACACATCATTCTGTCCAAAAAAGTGAAGTATTCTTCCGCTGCCTCATGATAGTTTAATGATCATTTGCTTTTTTATCTCTCTGCAGGTCTCAAAGCATACTAAGTAGGTACCTATGGCTATGCAAGGCACAGCATGCAAGCAAAGGCTCACCTCACCTAAGACAACATACGTTTCTCCATTGTCTCTGCCCTTCTCCTCATGCCATACGCACTGTACCATTTGAAAGCTGTCAGTATAAGGAGCCATTTGGAAGAATGGCTATGGACCACAAAACAAATCTGCCTATGCTTTTGCCAGTAAGTCTCACTTTACACAAATTCCGTTAAAGGTTGCCATCACACAGAACTCGTCTCAACGCTTAACTATCAACCGATGCATCTGCCAGGTCATTAGAGGGCCTTCATCCCTTCACCACACACCACCACAAAACTCGATGGACTCTGTTTTCAACAAAGAGAGTAACAGAGTTCTTAGCACGTAACCATGGCTGCTTATCTTAAAAGTTCTACACCTCAAAAACTTATACGCACACGATGATATTTATTTTCCTAAAAACAAACACTACAGAAACAAAATGCCAGGCATAATTACTTGTTAAATGAGACACGCTCATTGTGTGCAATTTCTCTCATGTAAGTTGGACAAAATGGTTCTTGTATCGACTTCTGCAGAGTCACGTAACCATGGCTGCTTATCTTAAAAGTTCTACACCTCAAAAACTTATACGCACACGATGATATTTATTTTCCTAAAAACAAACACTACAGAAACAAAATGCCAGGCATAATTACTTGTTAAATGAGACACGCTCATTGTGTGCAATTTCTCTCATGTAAGTTGGACAAAATGGTTCTTGTATCGACTTCTGCAGAGTGCTTCTTAACCGTGGAAAAACCTATCACCATCTTAGCCCAGCCCTTCCTTAAACGTATCAGGCTCTTCCTTCCCTTTCTTCCTGCTCGTTTTAATTTCTAACACAAAAGAAGATATACCACTTAAAAGCCACACCACTTAGAAATAAAGTTCAAAGAAAAGCGGACTTTTTTGAGGACACTATTCAAATAAAGCGGAAGCGAACATTCAGCTTCCACGGTTACAGAATTAAAACTACTCAGCAAAGCAACTCTGTGTGACTATATATGCAAATAAGAAAGGGGCTTCAAGTCTTGCTTGGCCTTCTCCCGCGACACCTACCTGAAAAACCTAACATTAAACACGAGCAAATTAATCACGCTTCCTTGTGCTTGTTTCAGCATTACATTGAAACGGTGGCTGCTGTCAGGCTCAGAGAACGCGTTGGATGAGAGCAAAACGCCCAGGGCTCTATGGCAGCCTTCGCTTTAGCTGCACATTCACCTGCTTTTCTTCAAGACGAACTATTCCCACGACTGGGAGTGCAAACAGCTTTCTAGCAATGCGCCCAGAGCTCAGGCCTGTCTCCAAAGCCTCAGCCCGGGTTTTCCGGCAGCATTCCCACCGTTACACTCCCTGGCTCCCATCCGAGCTGCTCCATGGCACATGTAGACACAAAATGCGGCGTCGAGGGGCACCTGC
>NW_009213115.1:47265-54297 GCF_000690835.1 Fulmarus glacialis | reverse complement strand
CTTAATGATTCTATGATTCTATTCTACTTTGCCATGCTGACCACTTTCATGTACTTGTACATACATTGATAACTGGATTACTCAGCTTTCATACAGAGGCCAAAATGAAACCATGTTAATTTTTAGGTTTTATTGCATATGTAAATATACTCGATCTTGCAAATAACACAGTAAAAAGACATTATTCAACTATGCCAAGTCACTAACAATTCCATAAATTTTGAGTACAGGTTTATGAGCCTGCAAAATCTTAAGTTTTCATCTTGGCTTTTTATTGTTGCAAATTAATCTGCTAATTCTGTCCTATAGTGTTTTTTAATAGCTATCTGAAGACTGTAGCTGGCAATTTTACTATTCAATTATGTACTGGAATCCACTTCACTATGAGAATCTGAACATTTTCCCATATTGGTAGCAACTATTAATTCCAAATGGCATCAGACTGCACATTTCAAAATATGTATTGGTACCACCTACTATCATACCTGTAAGTCTGTTACTTATTTAAGGCTTATGAAGCCTCACTAAACAGTTCCTTTTGAGTGAATCACTTTGACAATATCATGCATGAGATGAAATTTAAATAAAAAGTCAAAGTTCACATTTGGCCAGTTAGTTTTGAAGTCAATTTTGAAACTACAATCTGCACTGTAAAAAATATTAACTAACTTCTCTCCATCCAAAAGGCTTAAAAATGCATCACTGACATAATTTAATACCTCTTGGAATAAGATAGCATCTGTAATCCCTCTGGTACAAGACTGTTTACTTCTCTACAATTAGTGGATGCCTCCAAGCTACATCATTAATATGAACATTGCACTGGGGATGCACCTGCAACTCATCTACTTGAGAATGAGAGATTTTTTGCTTTTGCAATATCTATACGCACTCATCTGCTGCTGAAAGGGCAGCGCATCCCTCCTGCACCTTGGATTCCTTTCAGCCACAGAGTTCAAGGACATACAATCCTCTGAAGAACATGGGATGGCATGATGTGGATGTGCATAAGGACTGAATATCTTTAAGACCTCCCACCACTTCTTTTTTCCTTTTGAGTAATATCCATGTGCCTGTTCCACTGCAGGCCCTCCCAAAGCAGTGGCCACACAAGAGAGAGAGCGCTACAAAAGAACAGAGACCGAAGAATCTAAATTCTCAAATACAGTATTTGATCCTAACATGGTATTTGCCCGGCTAGTTTCACTAGGAGGCCTATGGAGGACATTTCTACTTTCGGGGGAGAAATGAAATGGAGATTGAAAAGTAGAAAGGGATTAGCAGAAAAAAGGAGACTGCCATCTATATCCAGGTCCTCCTTCTTTATGTAAGAAGAAATGAGGAAGGAATGCTCCAGACCCTGTCTATTTTCAGTGAAAGTGTCAACTCTGCTTCATCTTCCTCTCCAGAGATGAGAGAAGCAGATTTTGTAACAATTCCAACTTTGACATTTTGGTCTTAAGTCAGCATGATATTTAAACACCTGCTTTGTGAATAGAATTATGTTGCTCGTTCCCCAGAACTTTGACTTGAAATGTAAGAACCTCTTTTCTAACAAGAAAACCTTTAAGAAAGATACTTACTATTGAGGAAGGTAGCAGGATCCGAGAACAAAAATCTAAGAAGTTCCCTACTGCTGCAGTAAGTATCTGATTGGTTCAGACTGGGCAGTTGGTGTATGCAACATTAGTGATACAACATTATTGCAAGGAAAGAGTCTACCTTGCTGCTGTGCTCATGCCAGTAAGTATAAAAACATCCCTCTCCTACCTGGTCAAGGAATTCAGATGTGTAAATGCCAAATGGAGTCTACTGTAGAGAACAAGTTTCTTCCTAGCTCCAATTAAACTTTATTCCCTTTCTTTATTTTGATGTAAACACATTTTATTCTCGCTTGGTGTTCCTATGGTGATTTGAAGTGAAGGCAGTAATCTAATTGAAAACAGAACTTGTATTATTTCCTATTCCACGCTGAGAAAGATGAAAGCTCTTAAGTTCTTGAAGGCATCTCTCAAATATAATTAATAAATCTATTCTGGCCAGGACAGCAAGATTTAATCTCCAAGTAGCAAAGGTCAGTTTACAGCAGGTGGGGAACAGAGATAAGGAGACAGTGCTGTCGACTGCAGAGGGAGTTTGTGAGAGAAAATAGCTGGAAACAAATAGGAAACCATAAAACATAAATCCATCCTTGGAGTGCAAATATGTGAATGGAAAAATAAAGTATAATCCCTCTAATAGGCACAGTTCTTGCCAAATATCCATAATTTTGGATGGCTGTAAGAGTCTGCAATTTGGGTGGGAATAAAAGGCCTGTATAACCTTGACCCCCGTGCTGAGCTCCATCTATTGCATCAGCATGATTTTCCCCAAACAAATCTATCATCTGCCCTGCTGGAGCACACTGCTGCACAGTGCTGAGAAGCACAGTGGATAGCCAGGAAGGGTTATTAAGACAGAGGTTCCCAGGTTTTGTTTGGGTTTTTTTTTTTTCATTTTTTTTTTTTATTTTTTACATTATAGAAGATTTAGGATCTCCCTTCACTCTTAAGCTATAAGAGGAGGAGGCTGCTGTAAGCCCCGCAGTGGAGAGACACGAGGGATATCGGCGTGACACTTCCCTTGAGAACCAAAACCATCAATTGCAATAACTGAAAGCACAGGAAGCATCTACAACTAACAGGGAGGGATCTGCAGTCAGCAAACATGTCATTTTTGTTGTTTCTCTGTATCTATGAATGATTAAGGAAGATCAAGATACTCTTCTTCACTGATAGGCTTCTTTCGCCCTTGTGCATCTGCTGACTGGAAGACATCCAGTGAATATCAACGCTTTTTTGAGCAGCATTAGGTTAAAGATGGAGAAGCTAAAGCCACATTGACAGAAAAATTAGGTACCTAATTTTCATGCATTCTCCTTAAAAACCATTATGTGGCTGCCTCCAGAAAGATTAAAGAATTGCGGGGAAGGACCTCAACATGGTACAAGGTTATATGTGATGCACTCCCCCCCAACATGTTTCAGATTGCATCATGCTATAGATTTGAAATATATAAATGAAAAAAAAGGCCCTAAAATTAAAAAATGTTGCTCTATCACATTAGTACAACTCTATGTAAAAATCTTACTGACTCTAAAGACACTGAACAAGTCGACAGAACTCAGTACCTGAGAAGCAGGCAAATAATTATCAAGCTTTTCACTTCTTTTTTGTAAGTGAAATGTCCCTTTCAGTATATGTAAAGTAAAATGTAACTGTAAAAGAAGCCTCATTTTCAATGACAACCTGAAATACAACCTTAAGTACTTAAATACAAATACAATGACAACCTTAAGTACTTTAATACAATAATGAACATCACGGCAAAACTTCAGGATGACTTAGGACAATCTGGACTCCCAATTCATAGACACCAACTTTCAGAACACAACCAGAGGGAGAAAGTTTTGGAAAAAGATACATTTTTCTCACTGGGAAACGTACTTACACTAAAACAATAATCTGTTCCCATTAAGTCAGTGTTTTTTGCTTCTGACTTGCATAGGAATATGATTAAAAGGACTACATAGAAAGAACAGATGAAATCCTGATTAAAAACTGTTTTATTCAAACCTCTTTGCAATAAAAAACCCTCAAACCAGAAAATAAACATTCTCACAGCACAATGTTTCCAAAAGAGAATGTGAAAAACGAATGAAACCCCATCACTGTATTATATAAGTGCCCTGATTGGCACTATAGACTATTAATGCAACTCCATTATTTTTACAGAAAAATTGTATTTTAAATTAAATTTGTTTTCAAACACTTGATTTTTCAGGTATATAACTTAAATTTGCCGAATTTATTACTTAAAAAGAGTATCTTAAAATGGCTATAAATCATTTCAAGTGACTTTTTCGATGTCAAGCTTCCTAGTTCAGTCAACTAACTTACTGAAGTTGTTACATGCTACTACGGTGTCAAATTCTGTCCTAAGATCTGCATAGGCATATGCCTAAAAAATTGAACTGCTAAGTCTGACAGTTTGAAAACTGGATGGGAAGATGCTATGCTCGCAGTCTCAATTAATTCCCCAGAACACATGTATGTGACTGTAGATCCCTCTGTGTCAAGTTGTTGGGTTTTTTTTAGAGGAGTTTAAGCCCAGGTAAGGAATGATTAGCATGTAATTAGCTGAAAAGCCACAGAACTTCAGGCAATCTAGTAAGCGTGAATTACTGCCAGCTCTTAGCTAAAACAGCTTGTACAAAAGCCTGTGTGCTGCAGATATGTAACCAATAGGAAATTGTTGTCTGACTGCATGAATTTTTACAGCTTTCCAATTGATCCGAATGCTACGTCTAGTCCTCAGAGGCATCTTGCATAAAAGACTTATGATCCACAGAAGAAAGGATTTCGCTCATTCATCTGTGTAATTTTACACGTTTGGTAGATTACCCAACAATTACATTCTTCATTAATTAATCACGCCAGACCATGATATGTTCGCCATCTCCATGAGCAGGTGCGTTCTTATTACAACTACAGTTGGGAATAAATCGCGTAGCTGGCCTGTGGCTTGTTTTGAGTTTCCAGCAGCAGTATGTTTCTTGGAGATAGACTGAGTCTCATTGTAATTTTCTACAAACCAGTATCAGGCCAAAGAGCCACAGGAAAATATATTCTTACCAGTTTGAAGGAAACCTAACTGCTTTTCCACCATCAGGTGAAACTGAATTAGATCCCTTTTCATCCTTCAATCAATAAGCATGTAAGTAACTCATAGTTAATGGGAATACTGATGGAAGTAAAAGCATCCATAGGATTATGTGACTGTAGGATTAGACCATACGTAAAAAACAATGGCTTTGGAAACATGTTAATATATTTACTAGTATATATTTTCAGGTAGTAATTCAATCTAGATTATCATATACAAGCTCTAAATTCTGTTGATAAAAGCAACGTGATATGGGCACATTTAAAGTGTGTGGAAAGTACTTCGAAACATACTCAAAGATTCAAGCGAAAACATAACGCATACATTTGGTTTTTTCTTAGATACAACATGCAAAATAAAAATCTACCTTTAAATTTTGTTAGTACTTGAAATTAAATAAAAGGCAGAACAGACTTCCCACTGAATACCAATTTAAATGCAAGGACAATGGAAAACAAATGGGTAACAGAACATTATAAAAGCAAAAAGGGCACAATACAAGTACTCACAAGTTGATATTACTTAATGTTATGATGATAGAGAAAGGAGTAGGTTTACTAACTTACCCTCATCTTTGCACATGCATCCTGTGTTGACTCTGTGCCTCTTAACTCTTTTACCAGCATAGAACCTAAATACTAAAATAAAAATCCATTAAACTTAATTTAAATCAAATTCCAGAACAGACAAACATATGAAGAAATGCACTAAAAATGCCTAAAAAAACATAGTGGTAGCAGTCAACTTAATATATTGCTTTATATTATTTTTTTTTACTCTGCAGTTCTCTGAGAAATCATTTAAACTAGTGTGTTAATCAACCTAGGGAACAGCAATGCACAGCAAGAAGTGTATTGAATCAGATGGAACCCTTTGAAACAGCATCTAAAGCTTCTAACTTATCACCTTAGTCACTCAAACAACAAGCAAATACTACAGATTCCATCTTAAAAAAGCCATTTGATTAAAAAATGGAGAAATCTGCTTTTTTTAGCTGCCATCTGCCAAACTCATATTGCTATGTGTGCAATCACGTGGACGAGAAGGCCGGCAGCAATGTTAACCTCTGTGTACTCAATCTGTAACTAATTTATGTGCAAATAGCAGAGCCCGATGTCAGCGAACAGAGAAAATAAATCTGAACTGAAAACTAGTTTAAACCATTATTTCTTCCTAAGAAAAGGCTGACCCTGAACTATTATTTTGAAGCCTTTACTGATCTGAAGCAGGGCTGGGTGAGAGGAAGCAGCAGGGTGCTGGTGCTGGGTCCTGGCTCAGCTTACCGAAAGCCACCGCGCTTTCAGAGGAGCCTGCTCGTCTCCGAGGGTACGCAAGGCAGCGACTGCCTCACTGACACATCCCCTTTCCTACCTGCCTCTTCCTCACTATGTCACTTGCTGGCATGTGCAGTTTGAGCCCTCCTGCACCCTGTCAGCAGGCTCTGCTCCTCTGGATTTGTTCCTCTGGGGTCTCAGCACCTCTCTACACCACGTTTGAATGGCGCTGCTCCTCCAGGGATGGAGCTGGCTGCATCACCCCTGCCGTTCCCGCCTAGCAGCGAGCGGTCTTGTTACCACTAACAGGGCTGCGCGAGAGCCACGCTCTGCATTTCTCCTATAGGCGCTACAGGCGTGTGCATTTGTGGATGTGCACATGTTCATATAGCTCTGTGCAAACAGGATGTTTCTGTATTTCTACATGGTGTCACATGCCAGTCTGGCTTAACTGGGGAAAGAGGACAGCAAGCCACCCCTTGTCTTCTCCTCCCCAGGCAGAGAGATGTCTCTCTTTGCACTCTCACTGCAGCGCAATGACATGGCTTCTCTTAAGTCTTCAGTCAGTAGGCAACTCGGGAGCTGAAGAGAAGTCATGCCACTGATGAGAACGGGGTAGGTGAGCTGCAAGAGGAGGGAAAGCACCGCGGCCAGAAGCCTCTTCCCAGAGGATGCTGCAGCCCACCACCACTGCCTGACCCCTTTCATTCTACCACACTGACTCCCCTTGGAAACAGCCTACACTGACCCAACCAGATAGTGAACCGGCTTCATCTTAAACAACAAAAAATAACTTCAGTTACAGCTGAACACAAGCTGGAACTGAACAGAAAGTGTACTGGTTCAACTCTCTGGTCTCCTGACCTAAACTGAGATATTTTCTTTAAACCCTTCAGTTCACACCGCAGGAGTCTCTGACCTGCAAGAAAATGCATAAATATTTCAATGTAGACAGTAGCCAGCACGGTAATTAGTGAGAAACACTTTACAGGGCATTATAAATCGAAGGGTGAGCAACACCAACACTACCAGATAAGCACAAGCAGAAAGGAAC
>NW_009213115.1:38259-47234 GCF_000690835.1 Fulmarus glacialis | reverse complement strand
GCATTCCTGGAGGACTGCAGATGTGAAAGATTCATAAACCAAACAGCTGTGAGTCCAGCTGGGGGCTTGATGGTGACATGAATAGGGCTTTGGGCATTAATTTGATGGGACGGCTTGATATCGCCCTTGCAGAAGAGCTACGAATTTAAAGCAAGCTCTGAAATTAGAAAATTAGACAAAAGTGTATTGAGTTGAACTGTATCTTTCTCTGGATCCTGCTGTCTGACACCTCTGGCATCTTTAGCCTTCTCTGGGAAGGATGCAATTCATTTCTTCAGGTTTTTTATTTTATTATTTTTTTACGGGCTACGGCACAAGAAGTTGGTATTTCCTTGAAAGCTACCAGTTGGTCAGGCATCAGGGAAAAAAAAGCAGTGCTTTTGAGCTCATGGCAGAACAAGAGGAAGAAAGAGAAGAGACGGGCAGTTCTTGTCCCATCTGCACAGCAGCAAAAAGCCTCAGCTGCAGGCATTCAGAAATGCTTCCCAGGGCGGACTGTGGAATAGACAAACAAATCACAGAGGTACTGTCCAATTTAGTTGTCAGAAAAATCTGAAATTCTAGGAGAGAATTTTGCTTTCCTTTGATTTGCTGTGCTTTTCGAAATGTTCCTTCTCAAAGACCCAGAGCATGTGGGAGTGACGCAGAAGATATCCAACAGTTCAACCGAATACGTGGCATAAAAGGAAAGCTGCCCCCATTATAACTTCCAAGCCAGGGTTTTACTCTATAAAGCCGAAGTCAATACAGCTCAGGGAGCTGAGACAATGAAGTGACACATGGTCCTTAGGAAAGGAAGGTGTTTCCTTAATCACCAGTAACTTGGATATTTTGATTTGGTGATTCCTTAATCACCAGTAACTTGGATATTCCCGGTCATCCCAACTTAATTTCTTTAATGATCCACACGCCTTCCAATCTACTACAAAGGTTACATCTGACTATGAATTTACTGCTGGATCAAGTAATGAGACAAGAAACACTCTTGTGATAAACTTGTTCACTTTACTGAAAACTACGAAAGATATTTAAAGAACTAGAAGTCACTAAGCTTCCTTTTCAATCTGAGCTGCTGCACAGGAGGAGAGCAAGACTGAGAGCAGGTGAGCTGGACCTTGACTGTGACTTGCTGAGGAAGGCAGAGGTTCTAGTTACTGTCCGGAGACAATCACTGCATTCATGGCAATTTCTACCCCATGAAGGACTGATGGAAGATACAGACGTGCTCCAGTGAGACAGGCCTGTAACACCCCTTCTGCTCCACCTCAGTGGAAGCCAGGCTCTGTCCCACCTGCACTTAGTCTCTAATTCCTACCTTTCCAGATATGCTTTAGATCAGGTCCAGCAGCCCCCAACTCTCCCCACAAAATCCTCCAGTGTTTGGTGAACAGAGCATTATCCTAAAAAGCACTAAGGATCCAAGCTCCTTCAGGTGAAGAGGATCTAAAACCCATGTCCTGGACAAGCGGTTAACCCCCAGCTATTACGGTAAAGGCACTACAACTACTGAGCCCCTTTCCTTTGTAAAGTAAGTCAGCCTTGCTTAATTAGGTGGCCACCTCCGAAGAGGACACAGTGGTCTGGGAAGCACCTTCAGCAACTTTAACAGCACTTTCCAGCAAAGTTGGAAGGGGAAATGTTTAAATAGGTGGGCTGAGGCACCTCTTCAGCTCCCCAGAAGCACCAGCCCCCCCACCCTGTTGACGGGGGACTCAAGGCTTCAGAAAAGTGTTTTTCATTTAAAAACCAAAATCTTCCAATATGACTTTCTGTACTTCAGGAGACCTTCCTCTCCTTCAAAAGTGTTTATAACAGTCAAAGAACACTAATTGTCTTTAGCTGTAAAGGGAAGCTCCGTTTCTCCAGGGACGGGAAGTGGGAATCGGTTACAGCTATCAGGAGGTAAAAATAAATACTCCTTGCCCTGAAGGAACTGACTGCTACTGGTACTTCAAATAGTCATCAATGTGGGAGAGGTTTGAATGTGCCCTTATCCCATGGATAGAAAACACTGCTTCAGGACCCTGATCTCCATCTTCCCTAGCTCCCTTCCCCCAAAACAGGTATATAAAATTCAGGCAAGGCAATAATTACTTTAACTACCGTGCACACAGCATTAAGGTAGGCATGAGGATCCCATGTTTTGTTATTTTTCCCTAAGTACTAGACAGGGATTTGTGACAGATGAGAAGTAGGGGTGTTTGCTCTCACTGTCACTTCTACACTTAGCCACTTACTCATAGTGTCATTTCTCTTAACACTATTGCTGCATGGACTGCAATATATCACAAAGTTCATTGCAAAAAGTCCCGTGCATCCTTGTTTCCCATTTATTACAATTACACTATTTCAGAGGAAGTGGCCTGTCTCATCAAAAGTAACTGAAAAAATACTATAAATGAAGAAAAACAATAGTCTATCAAAATCTAAGATTAATATATCTAACCCAAATCAAACCACTAAATTTATCAACACTTACAAATGCTTTATAATCACATGACTGGAAGATGAGTTTCTCCGGATGATGTTGCCAATATTGTACAGGCGTTGATGCTGTGGCTTCATTTGGAGGTCGCAAGGTAATTGAAGGCTCTCCCCAGTCTCCTGTCTGAAAATCACAATTGTTCGAGATGTAAGAGAAGTTGCAGGCAAATTTGCTATAAAGTAGCCCTCCATTGTGGTGCTCAATTAACAATAATTTATTTTCTATGCATAGAGCCATGTTACTAAAATAAGGGAATATAACTCCTACAACATTTTTCATGATTTAATTTATAATCCAAAGTCATCTACTGTAGTGTTTAATGAGGCTTTAATTAAATCTATTTGCCTTGAGAATAAAATCATTAGGCACTGGAAATGTTCCTTAAAAATAACTGTTTACAATACATATATGAGGATGAGAGCACTTGAAAAAAAATCATGAGATGCACAAAAATGCCATTCACAAATTCCGCTATGTGTTTTACAAGCTCTTCTACACAGTTAATGTCTTCCATTATCCAGCACATGTAACCGATAACTAACCTTCCTAAATGCCTAAGTAACTGGGACTTTGCTTTGATCTGAAGACTTATTATATATTCTTCATTTATATGAGGCATTCTTTAATCTCTTTATGAATATTTACTTTGATCACCTTCTCTTGATGTCTCATTGTAGAGTTACTAAAATTGCCCTTCCACATCCATCATTCTCATTGATATAGGTGATTGCCTTCCTGAGCTGTCATCTCCCCTCTTTCCTCAAAGCCCTGAGAGAACATGGGTAGGACTGCAGTTTGCTGCCAAATCCCTTCACAGGACACTCTTCTCCCTTCCAAAAAGAGCCAACGCAGGCATCGGTACAGGAACGCCCCCAGCATGGCAGTGCTGGTCTCACCTGCCATTGCGTATTTTTGGACGTGGCTTTACTGGACCTGGACTGACCTCTGGATCCTTGGGGGCTCCTTCCACCTTGCAGGCCCGTGCAAAAAAAATATTATTTTGAGTTTTTTTTCTTTTTTAACTGTGATCTCTTCTACTTTTGGTTCACATGTGCCCATGCTGCCCATGTCAACACCAGGGATGCTGCCAAAGCAGCGTCAGCTCACTTTAACTGAAAATGACCCGTGGATGGAGTCCTTCTCCTCTTCCCATGCCCTCTCCCCTCTGTCACCAGCCTCACTTCTCCCCTATCCTGTCTGGTCTGGTCTGTCTCTGAATTCCCCTCTCCTGCCCACAAACCTGATCTGGGGATCAGACTTCTCCTTCCTGATCCTCCTTCCTCCCTGCTTGTTCTCTCTCAAACTATTTTACCCTCTCCTAAATGACTATTTCAGTTTGGATTATGCTACTTCTTTCTTTACCTGCACTTATCTCTGTGTATTTTCTATGCATGTCATATTGTTAAAATATGTGTTGAAGCTGGCAAGGAATTGTCATCAGCATTTCACACAGAATATGGCTAGAAGTTAAGACTTTTAAAGCAAAAAGAAGTTAAGCATCAAAAGCACATGAAAAAATTCTTATCGAAGACAAGTCTGGCAAACTATCACATCCTACTAATTAAATCAGGACAGAGTAAACAAAACAAGTACATCATTTTCATGTGTCACAAAATAATGAAATGACACACATTCGCACAACTCTGCAATGAAAAGCAAGAGATAAATTTGGAAACATCAACATTACCCTGCCGATATGGTAACTTCAAGCAAGTGAACATCATAAAACAAGTTGAACCTAGTTAATCTTGGCACTGTTAGCACATCTACAAATTATACAGTATTGTAATTTCTGTTTTGCCTAGTTAAGTTGCCTATACAGATATGACTTCAACCTCAAATTTTGAAAGGAAAGCAGCAGGAGCAATTGCTCTAATTTTTGGCATTCTCTATCCACACAAATGAATCCTTCTGACCACTGAGTTGTAAAAATCTTCTATCATATTTAATTTGAAGTGGGAATTCGATTTCCTTAAGAAGCAGTTCTCCTTATAAAATAAGGTTTCAATCATATTACAAGGGGTAAGGATCTGCATCCTTATTAGTGGTGTTTGTATTTGAGTACAAGAGAAGATGGATTGCACCCATCACAAATTCTCACAGTGTGCTCAGCTGTCTCTTGCGAACTGTTCAAGGCCATAGCTGACAGACCACTTGAAATAGTCCTTTTTTTTTCCTAATAAAGATACACTCCTGCATGTTCTGTGTAAGGAAGCAGATCTCAGGAGGTACATCCTATCCATTTAGCAAAAGGTTACTACAATGGAACAGGAGTAAATTCAGGACAGAGATGCTATAAAAGTACATCTTTTGACCACTGGTCTTTCCACCGAGGAAGCACGGGGATGGCCATGAGGCAGGACCAGAATTTTTATGGAGTAAGTGACCCTGGGTAGCGCTCCAAACCCTTTTGTTGTGCTGGTCTGCAGGTGACTTTCCTCGCATGGAGAAAATGGACAGTACTGACAAATTAAGCGGGTACATAAGGAGCGAAATGAGTACATCATTTTACAGTTTGAGTCCCTTTTACATGAAAGATATTAAAAACATGGAGAATCGCATTGTTTCTGTCTGTAAATGAAGGGCAGTAACAAGAGGAATAGTGATTACCTCTCATCTTGGTTCAATTTTATAAAGGAGCTAGGAAGCAATAATCACGAGGAAATGAGAAATAATCTTCAACCAGGCTAATAAAACCAGTGTATGAGACACTTTGAGAGGGACTGTGTGGAGATCATTCGTTTGTATCCATTAATTGCTCTATAAATATATACAATCATCCTAGTACCTACTCCTTTTAAATTAGACAAAACAGAATTGATAAGATTGCTGTACGTGTCTCTAGGATCATCTAAACATGCAATACAGCTGAGGTTAAGGGAACACAGAGATACAGGATTTCTGCTGTTCCTGACAGACCTGCACCTGAAGACCTTTCATGTATTTCAGCGTGTCTTGTAGAGGGAGCAGCTACTAAGAAAAGCCACATAAAATTACACATCATAGGTATAGATTATTATGATGGATGAAGAAGACATGTTACAAAAGAAAATTTTATGACTATGTATAACTGTATCATAAGTGTTTTTTAATATTCAGCAGAAGTGGCTTCTGGTCTCCTTTCTTTTTGTTTCTTACCAAACTCCTTAGATTTTTAAACCATGCTATTGCTAGTATTCATTACCTATTTAGACTGAGTTATAACAGGGTAGTCCCCAAAGCCCAGATCCATGAAGATGTTTAGAAGTGTAATTCCTATTACATACTCCCCATGCAATTTCCTTTCCTTTTTTTTTTTTTAAAGGCAAGAAAGGCTTTTAAACAAGATTTAGACAGCTGAATACTTTCATAAATCTGGGCCTAAAAACCTCTACAGGAAGAAAAGGAGCTCCTCAGCTGACTGACTCTAGTCAGATACCGAAATTCTGAGATTTAGAATGTGATGATGGCAATTAACTTCAGGTAAAATACAAAGTAGGAACATCTTTGACCTAGGGAAGACTTGAAATGACAAGTCTCAAGTCTGGGGTAGAAAAATATGAATGACTAGTAGTTCTAAATCTGAGGAACTGGTGTGGAACAAATCATGGGTGATGTATTCAGGACCTTCATAAGCACCTAAAACACTTTCAGGCAGTATAGAAATGTTTGTAAATTGCCATGCAGGACCAACTATGATGTTTGACTTCATTTTTAAAAATAGATACGATAGGATTCGGATTTTCTGGTTTGAGTATTTAATTTGCAATTGTAAGAAATAATCAAACATTTAAGCTTATGTATTTTTTATGACACAATATACGCATGGAGATTTTTCTCTCTCTGATGATGTAGAAAGGCAAGAGATAATTTATTCCTCATCTAACCTTACAGCTCATCAGACAGCTGTGCAATTCATCACGTGTTTTTTGCTGTACTGCCTGTGTTTTAGTATTCTAACCTCCCCATGCCTTTAACCAGTGCCTTTCCTCTCTCTGGCCTCAGTCACCTTGAGAAAGAAGATTTTTTGCTCCACATTTTGCAGATAAAGAATTTACAATCACAAAACGGTCTCAAGTCAGGTGTCAAGGTGCCAGAGTGGTAAAGATTCAATCCTTTTACAGTGACAACTTTTAACCATAAAGGTCATAGCCTTAAAGACCAATATCTCATGCTGTTGCAGTGCTTCATAAAATGGGCAGATGTGCACTTCTCAGTGCTCTAGAAAGGGTGAGATGCTTGACGTCAAATGAGCTACTGAAGCAGATTACTGCTATTAGGTAATTTTTTACAATTGTTGCACATTTTTCTATCTCATCCCATTCTCTGAGAACTGTATTTGACTCACATTAAAGGCACCTGGATGCAGAGGTAGTCACAGGCAAGAAGTAATCTCAATAAAACTTCCATAAAACCCAACACCTGCCTCATCTTTTTATAAAAATGTCAAGTTAAAAACCCTCCATGCTACAGGGAAAAGAAAAAAAGGCCTGGTTTTGAGTGGCTTGAATGTAGTAATTTTTAACAAGGACCACATCTTACAACTTTTCACCTGTTAAAGCCTCATGCCTACTTATGGTAACATGCCTTAGTCACCATGACAACAATTGGAGCAAACATAGATACAACGCTTCTGGCTGAAAAATTAATAATTTTCTCCCAGTAAGAATTTTAAATGTTCTGTGGACCAGCCAAATCCTCATTATTTGCTTACGTTTTAAATCCTAGAGCAAGAGAAATTTTTTAGCTCCTTATATCTTTGGCTTTTGAAATAATGGAAACAGGTTCATGGTGTACTTACATTTTAAAAGCTTCTAAAGCTCAGTAGCCAAAACGGCCCCTCTCTGGCAGAAATTCTCCAAGGAGGCAGTTATATGACAGAAAATTAGGAGAAATCTACGGCTCCTCTGAAATACTATGCTTAGTGAAATCTGAACGACTGGCTGTCGTCCTCACCACGCTGCAATACGGACCACCAGGTTTGCTCTCGTGTGCCTCTGTCACAGGAGTGATGAAAATTCAGAGCACCATCAGCATTACCTCTAATTCCCCAAAAGTGCCTCTGCCAACACGGCGTGCTCCTCAGCTAGGCAAAGCCTACAGATTAACACAGAAAGGGCAGCACAACACATTGTGGGGGCGAAACTGTGCAAACCGAGCTGTTTACACGGTTTCTCGCTTTGGAAAAGTGAGCAAACAAAAACACCAGGAACAGAAGTCAAAGCTCCCCCTGAGCGAGACTGCTGCTGGCAATCCCCCCACCTCCTGTATGTACACCATACAGCCAACAGATGCTAGCCACACGGCACGATACACGAATGCGCGCACACATAATCCCAAAAGAGGGCGGACAAGTTACGAACTTTTTTTGTCATATCAGCGACGTGACACCCGTAGATAACACCATGGCAACAGACTGTACATCCATAGAGTGACAACATAGCCATTTATCACTGTATCTTACATTATGAACCTGATGGATCGATGAGAAAGGATATCCTGCATTCTGGTTGGTCCAGATCTCACAGACAGAGGACTGCTAATATAAACAGAAAACTACATCTCATCTTGTAAATATTAATGCACCGCAACCGCCAAAAGGCAAGAATAATTAAGAAAAGGTTTGCAATAACATTAAAGAAGGAAGTAAAACAGCTGTTAAAAGTAATTTTTTATTTATTTGCTGACGAAATATTTTTGGACTGACTGGAAGGAAACGTAGCTTATTCGGAGACTTTAGAAGAGGTTTCAAACTGTGAGTACAAGAAAACAATTTAGTCAGAAGTGCTGGTGATGTAAAGAGATGATAAAGTTATGCAGGCATAAACAGAAAATGCAGAGAGCAGAAGAAAAATTGGTTACTCTCCGTTTTTGGCAGGGAAGAATTTTGAAGTCAACATCTCAATAAAGTTTTGAGATTTGAATCTCTCTCTGTTGGAGACTTTCACAGGGAGAGAGGAAGGGAAAAATCTGGCAATACAGTCAATAGGAAAAATACGTTTTCTTTGTAACAATTACCAGAAAAGAATGCATTGCAATTAAGTGAAGCAGTTGCCCACCATCTCCTTCCAACAACAGTTCCTTTGCATACAAACACACAGATAATATTACCTTTGGTATTGACCATGACTCCGCTGTATAAATGAAAGGTTTCAGTCTACCTCCTATGTTATTTTACAGACAGTCTGTAGTAGCAAAGTAAAGTAAGCATACTGTAGCATCTCTAGCAAAAGCAATAGAACTAGACAAGCGCAGCATTCACCAGCATCTTTTACATATTTCCTTGTTTGGACACTCATCAAGAAAGCATCTGTGACACCTCAGCAAAAGCTAAAATAACATTTTACAGTAGCCAGGCAACTAAAACAAAGCATCAGACGTAGGATCTGCCCACAGTATCTTCGGCAGGCAGCAACGAAAGGCAATAAACACACATGAAAGATGCAACTGCAGCATCCAGAATAGATAGCAATTAATATATCAGTAATTTAACAGCAGCAAGAATGTGCAT
>NW_009213115.1:37593-38244 GCF_000690835.1 Fulmarus glacialis | reverse complement strand
AGGAATTTAGCACCGATGCTCAAAACGACCCGAAGAAGTGCAACTCTTCTTAGAAATATGGCTCTTGCTCTTACCTTCTGTAGCCTGAAACCTGGCTGCCTGGCAGGTGACAGACTAGGTTATCACTTCTGGTTACTGTCAGGGCAGGCTGGCATCCTCTGGACTGACTACCGAGTGCTGCCAGACAGGCTGGTGGCTGCCTAATGTTGTTAATTGCCCCTTATTTCCTTCATGATTTGAAATGCATGCGCACACATCCCTTCTCCCAGCTTCAGTAATTCTTAAACTTTCCCGTATCTGGTTAATTTCTTCTCCCCCATCTTGTTTTTGAAGTTATTTTCTTCTCCTTTGTGATGCACGGGGCTCTACATTTTGATAGCATTAGCTAATAAAAACTTTGACTTGGGTTCACAGTCTTCTACCTCATCCTCTGCAACTTGCTACAAAACAGTCCTCCTCCATGCGATGAACATGTATGCTCAGTGCAAGGCCAGGAGCAAACACCACTCCAGCTACTTCTGCTGTGCCATTATTAGGACATTGCACTAGTTGGCACTAATGACCTTTTTTTCTGTATGTCAAACAAACTGACTCTAGTTGCTCCGGCCATGCCCATCACTGTGATGCCTACGTTTGTATGCCTGGGGGGCA
>NW_009213115.1:33681-37562 GCF_000690835.1 Fulmarus glacialis | reverse complement strand
CCATGGCAGGAGGTTGTGCCTCTGCTTTTCAAGAGAAGAGTAAAAGACAAGGCACTTCCATGCCAAGTGCAGCATCCCCAAGCATCTGGTAATCGAAAAAAATACTGCAGTGCTATTTGGACACACTCGCTGTGTCCTGAAAGGAGTAAGGTAAGGCAGCATGCTACTGTATGCTAGCAGATGTTTTATTTCTTCCTGGCGCTAGCGGTGCTGGCATGGGGTTGCCATGATGCTGTGATATCGTAAAGCCGGTTCTCACCATTTTTGGTAATCTGGAGACAAAGGTGTACCCTTAAATCCTGCCTTTAGGGAGCGGTGTGTTACCTCGGCCGAATCGGCCGGGAGCCGGTGCCCGTCCCCGCACAGCAGAGGCGTGCGGGGCTCTCCCGGCAGCGCTGCCTCAGCCGCAGAGTGGCACGGCTGCTGCGCTGACACAGCGATGCTGTGATAGCGGTCCTACCGTGCTGCAGCATGTAAATGCATAAATACACCAGATACATCTATTGGCTGCTTTGGTGCCAACTCAGGAACAGATAATGCGACACTGCAGTAAGTATGTATGCAAGCTTTAAGTTGCACCATTTCAAAAAAGGGCAGGGAATCAATCCTTTCTTACACACGGTAATGGTACCCACCCTGCCCCTTCCTCCCCAGCTCATCTTCTCCCAAATGTAAACTCACAGGTTAGCGCACTCCCCCTCAGGCGTTAGGAGCTCTCAGTTTGGTGCCCTTCTCCGACTGGGGGAATTCACACCTATGTATTTCACCTTCCTCTTTCACAGGTTAAAGCAGCAGAAGACAGGCTGTCTTCAACCCCTTTTATAAATGAAGGGAAGCCCTTCTTATTATTTTTAATTCTTTGGAGAAAGAAGAGTGCATAAAAGCACATGTTTGGAGCACTCACCTGCGAGAGACAAGTTCTGGGTCCAGGTCTCTGCTCCAAGGACTGTTCAAGTGAACTGCCCCCATCAGACAGACCTACCTCCAGAATTAAAGGTTTGGAAGATCTAGGATTAAGCTAAATAATCTCTAAATACTTGATTTATTAAATCAATAACAAATCAAGCAGACCAGCAGAGACCGAGAATTTCCCACGACTGTATGAATGCCCAGTCAGAAGGGCACCAGCGCAAAACTCATTACTCAGTTCTGCACTCATTAATGTTTGAATGACTAAGGTACTGAAATGCAGTACAGAAGAAACATTAATTTTACAGAAGGTAATGAATTCAAATTCAGAAGCCAACCTTTTCCCTGCACCACTGTAAAAATATTTAGCATTTACTATATACATATTTCATGTCTTCGAAGTGTTGAATTTTTTTAATGAATTATGAAATCCCCAGGAGAAGTACTTAAAGTTGCATACCCCTGCGCTGAAGAGGAAGGAACCAAGGAAAGGAAAGAGGTTAAGTGAGTATCTGAGGCCAGAAAACAGGCAGTAGAAGGGAGAATTGGGATTAGGCTTCAAACACTCATACTTTTCAGCTCCCAAAACATACGCCCTCAAAAAGAAGGAAAAGAGTTCAGTCTGTGCATGCACTTCCACCATAATAAACATAAATACATTTGGGCACTCAATACCACTGACACAGAGGTTCTGTGAAAAAGAGAGTTTTACAAATTACCATATTACTTAGGAAAATGTTAAGAGGAGCAAAAAAATAGCATCAGCTATGGCCTGTTTAGTATGAAACATGCGTACGAGTAACATCGCAACAAGAATCTGCTACCGTGATATCACATTTTTGTGACAGCTACAGATGTCCCATGCATAAAAGATTTCCCCGTCTAGTCAATGTGGGACCAACTCTGATGGGCAGGAGGGGCAAAGGAAGGGGGAAAGGGCCTGCACAGCTCCTGCCATCTGTGACCCATGATACAGGTGGCTGGTTAACGGTGTGAGAGGGAGGGAGGGAGGTGAGGCTCCATGTCACCTGCTCTCCACTCATCCATCCCCCTTCCCAGCAATCGCAGTTCTGACATGGTCTCCTAATGACTTTATGACTGTCTTTTAAAAGAATTAAAGACATTTTCACTTCTCCTATTTGTTTAACTTAACCTGCTTGATGTCAAGAAAACTCATTCACATGAAGAAATAGTATTTCTTATTCTTCTTGCTAACTTCCTCTGTGACAGAAAACAATAGGGCATAATTACTTCAGACACCTGTTGTAAAGTCAGTAGCCAATCATGTTACAAAGTGTTTGCACATCTCCATCTGCTTCAAGTCTTTCTAATTACTCATATTTACTGGAAAAGCTATAGGACAGTACCTATACAGGTCTTCAAGGTTGTGGAGACAAATTAGCGTTTCACAAGGTGAACAAAATTATCTAAGGAGAACTTACTTTAGGCTTCATCCCTATAGACATGGAAGACTTGGTTGATAATCTGAAAACAGAAAGTACCTGTACTGAAAGTGATCACAAAACAGTAAGATTGATCATGGATATTATATACTTTCTAAGAAGAAGAAAGGAGGAAAGCAACAGAAAAGAATACCTGGACAGTGTGAGCAGAAGAAACAGGAGCTGGGTGGAAGGCAGTCCTGATGTATTCAGCACAGCTCAATGAACTTCATTCGATAGCACTTTAGGAGATGTCAAAGATTTACGTAAACTAGGAGCAACTATCGTCGGAAAGTCATAGAAGATACTAAAAGGATGAAAGAAGGGCTAGAAGAATATTTAAGATGGGAGAAAAGGAAGATTCGGAAAGTTATAGCCAGCCTAACTGCAGCGACCAGCAAGTTACTAGAAAAATTGTTTAAAAATCCAGTCACCATCCACTGGTCCTCGTGGCCTATGAGACCTTCTGACTTTGCTCCTGGCCACCTGCAATAAACACTTAGGAATATGTGCATGTATGTGTGTGTATCTAGGGAGGATAACAAAGAAAAAGCATGATCTTGCCTGCCATGTGTTACCCAACAAGAAAAATTCAAGATGTTTATAATGAGGTTGTTCAGTACGAATCATCTCAGATCAAATTTCCTTCCTTTGTTGGAAAACTGGCCAACTAAATCAGCAGCAGCAAGGAGAAGCCCAGCAGGACTTGGACACCGATGGTGCAACTCCTGATGCAGTGACATGTGACACGCCCCATACACAAAATAGCTTCAGTCAAAATGCAATGGTTGCACAAGAAGTTGAAATGCACATTTAGTGAATAATTAATGGTACTGAAGCACAGGTGGACTGGAACTTGCCGAGAGAATCTGCAATGGCCTGCTCCATGCCATGGCTTGGAGGAGAGCTCAGGCTCTCTGGGGAGGATCCAGGAGTCAAAGACTTTCCAGAACGGGGTAAGAACTGAAAATGGATTTGATGAACTACAGAAATCAGTCAGACGAAATTCAGTAAGACAAGACGACTCCCTGGGAAAGTAAGATTAAACACATAAATAAAATAGCAAACAAATTAGGAGACTGATTTAACAGGGAGGTGGGGAGAGGACGCAAAAAGATTTGGAAGTTTTAGTATACTTCAAATAAAATACAGTGGTCTTGCAAAAGAATAAGCAAATAAATCACGGGATAATTCAAGTTGGAAGGGAGCTCAAGATGTTTCCATTTCAACCCCAGTTCAAAGCAGGATCAGCTGTGAGATGCGACTAGGTTGCTCAAGGCTTCATCCAGTCAGGTGTTTTGTTGTGGTTTAACCCCAGCCAGCAACGAAGCCCCACACAGCCGCTTGCTCACTCCCCCCGCAGTGGGATGGGGGAGATAATCAGAAGGGTAAAAGTGAGAAAACTCGTGGGTTGAGATAAAGACAGTTTAATAGGGAAAGCAAAAGCCGTGCGTGCAAGCAAAGCAAACCAAGGAATTCATTCACTACTTCCCATCGGCAGGGCGGGGTTCAGCGCCCCCCCGGCACACA